>NC_073256.2:2739772-3042803 GCF_029289425.2 Pan paniscus
TGTACACCGCCATCTGAAAAACATGGAAATATCTATACTGCCATCTGTATACACATGGAAATATGTACACTGCCATCTGTATGAACATGGAAATATGTATACCGCTATCTCAATAAATATGGAAATACCTACACCGCCATATGTATAAACATGGAAATATCTACACCACTATCTGTATAAAGATGGAAACATCTACACCGCTAACTTTATAAACATAGAAATATCTACACTGCTATCTGTATAAACATGGAAATATCTACAACAATATCTGTGTTAACATGGAAATATCTACACCGCTATCTGTGTAAACATGGTAATATGTACACCGCTATCTGTGTAAAGATGGAAATATCTACACCGCAATCTGTGCAAAGATGGAAATATCTACACCGCTATCTCTGTAAACATGGAAATATCTACACTGCTATCTCTATAAACATGAAAATATCTACACTGCTATCTGTATAAACATGGAAATATCTACACCACGATCTGTATAAACATGGAAATATCTACACCGCTATCTGTATAAACATGGAAATATCTATAACACTATCTGTGTTAACATGGAAATGAATACACCGCTATCTGTGTAAACAAGAAATATGTACACTGCTATCTGTATTAATATGGAAATATCTACACCGCTATCTCTATACACATGGAAATATCTACACCGCTATCTGTATTAACATGGAAATATCTACATGGCTATCTCTATAAACATGGAATTACGTACAACGCCATCTGTATAAACATGGAAATACCTACACCACTATCTGTATAAACATGGCAATATCTACACCACTATCTTTATAAACATGGAAATATCTACACTGCCATTTGTATAAACATGGAAGTATCTACCGAGCCATCTCTATAAACATGGAAATATCTACATCCCTATCTGTATAAACATGGAAATATCTACACCGCTATCTCTATAAACATGGAAATATCTCCACCGCTATCTGTATAAACATGGAAATATCTACATCGCTATCTGTTTAAACATGGAAATATCTCCACCGCTATATGTATAAACATGGAAATATCTACACCACTATCTGTATAAACATGGAAATATCTACAGCGTTATATGTGTAAACATGGAAATATCTATAACGCTATCTGTGTAAACATGCAAATATCTACACAGCTATCTGTGTAAACTTGGAAATATCTACACCGCTATCTTTATAAAGATGTAAATATCTACACCGCAATCTGTGCAAAGATGGAAATACCTACACCGCTATCTCTGTAAACATGGAAGAATCTTCACCGCTCTCTGTGTAAACATGGAAATATCTACACCGCCATCTGTATAAACATGGAAAGATATACACAGTCATCTGTATAAACATTTAAATATCTACACAACCATCTCTATAAACATGGAAATATCTACACTGCCATCTGTATTCACATGGAAATATCGACACCGCTGTCTCTATAAACATGGAAATACCTACACTGCAATCTCTATAAACATGAAAATATCTACACCGCGATCTCCATAAACATGCAACTATCTACACTGCCATCTGTATAAACGTGGAAATATCTATACTGCCATCTGTGTAAAAATGGAAATATCTACACCATCATCTGTATGAAGACGGAAATATCTACACCGCAATCTGTGCACAGTTGGAAATATCTACTACGCTATCTCTGTAAACATGGAAATATCTACACCGCTATCAGTATAAACGTGGAAATATCTACACCGCTTTCTGTATAAACGTGGAAATATCTACACCACCATATCTATAAACACGGAAATATCTACACCGCCTTCTGTATAAACATGGAAATATATACACCGCTATCTGTATAAATATGGATATATCTACACCGCTACCTCCATAAACATGGAAATAGCTACACCGCTATCTGTATAAACATCGAAATATCTACACTGCATCTTTATAAACATGGAAATATCTACACAGCCATCTCCATAAACATGGAAATATTTACACCGCTATCTGTATAAACATGGCAATAGCAACACCGCTATCTGAATAAACATGGAAATATCTTCACCGCCATCTGAATAAACATGGAAATACCTTCACCGCTATCTGTATAAATATGGAAATATCTACAACACTGTCTGTATAAACATGGAAATATCTACACAGCTATCTGTGTAAACATGGAAATATGTACACCGCTATATGTGTAAAGATGGAAATATCTACACAGCTATTTCTGTAAACATGGAAATATCTACACCGCTGTCTGTATAAACATGGAAATATCTACAACGCTATCTGTATAAACATGGAAATATCTACACCACGGTCTGTATAAACATGGCAGTATCTACACTGCTAAGTGTATAAACATGGATAAATCTACACCGCTATCTTTATAAACATGGAAATACCTACATAGCTATCTGAATAAATATGGAAATATCTGCACCGCCATCTCTATGATCATGGAAATGTCTACACCGCTATCTGTATAAAATGGAAATATCTACATGGCTATCTCTAGAAACATGGAAATGTCTACACCGCCATCTATATAAACATGGAAATACCTACACAGTCATCTGAATACACCTGGAAATATCCTCACCACTATGTGTATAAACATGGAAATATCTACACTGCCATCTGTGCAAATATGGAAATATCTACACCGCTATCTGCACAAACATGGAAATAACTACACTGCTATATGTATAAACATGGAAATACCTACATCGCTATCTGTATAAACATGGAAATATCTACATCGCTATCGGTATAAACATGGAAATATCTCCACCCCATCTCTTTAAACATGGAAATATCTACACTTCTATCTTTATAAACAGGGAAATATGTACACCGCTATCTGTATTAACATGGAAATATCTACAACAATATCTGAGTAAACATTGAAATATCTACACAGCTATCTGTGTAAACATGGAAATATCTACTCCGCTATCTGTGTAAAGATGGAAATATCTACACCGCAATCTGTGCAAATACGGAAACATCTAGAGCGCCATCTCTGTAAACATGGAAATATCTACACCGCTATCTGTATAAACATGGAAATATCTACACCGCTATCTGTATAAACATGGAAACGTCTACACCGCTATCTGTATAAATATGGAAATTTCTACACTGCTATCTCTATAAACATCGAAATGCCTACACCGCTATCTGTATAAACATGAAAATATCCACATGGCTATGTCTGCAAACATGGAAATGTCTACACTGCCATCTGTATAAACATGGAAATACCTACACTGTCATCTGTATAAACGTAGAAATATCTACAATGCTATCTGTATACACTTGGAAATATCTACACAGCCATCTATATAATCATGTAAATATCTACACGGCAATGTGTGTAGAGATGGAAATATCAACACCGCCATCTGTACAAACATGGAAATATCTACACCGCTATCTGTATAAACATAGAAATACCGACACTGCAGTCTGTATAAACATGGAAATATCTACACCGATATCTGTATATACATGGAAATATCTACACCACGATCTGTATAAACATGGAAATAATTACACCGTAATCTGTATAAACCTGGAAATATCTCCACTGCTATCTCTATAAATATGGAAATATCTACACCGCCATCTGTATAAACATGGAAATAACTACACAGTCATGTGTAGGAACATGGAAATATCTACACCACCGTTTGTATAAAGATGGAAATATCTACAACGTTATCTGTATGAACATGGAAATATCTACACAGTGATCTATATAAACATGGAAATATGTACAGCACCCTCTGAATGAAGATGGAAACATCTACACCGCTCTCTGTAAAAACATGGAAATATCTACACCACTATCTGTATAAATATGGAAATATTTACACCTCTATCTCAATAAACATGGAAATATCTACACCGCCATCTCTATAAACATGGAAATATCTGCACTGCCATCTGTAAAAACATGGAAATAGCTATACAGTCATCTCTATAAACATGGATATATCTGCACTGCCATCTGTAAAAACATGGAAATAACTATACAGTCATCTGTATAAACATGGAAATATCTACAATGCCATCTGTATACACATGGAAATATCTACACCGCCATCTCTATAAACATGTAAATATCTACACTGCTATCTCTATAAACATGGAAATATCTACACCGCCATCTCTATAAACATGAAAATATCTACACTGCCATCTCCATAAACATGGAACTAACTACTCTGCCATCTGTATAAACATGGAAACATCTACACCGCCATCTGTATTAATAAGGAAATATCTACAATGCCATCTGTATAAAGATATAAATATCTGCACCACGAGCTGTATAAACATGGAAATATCTACATCGCTTTCTGTATAAACGTGGAAATACCAACACCGCTATCGGTATAAACATGGAAATATCTACAATGCCGACTATATAAACATGGAAATATCTACACCGCTATGTCTATAAACATGGAAATACCAACATCGCTATCTCTATAAACATGGAAATATCCACACAGCCATCTGCATATCCGTGGAAATATCTACAACGCCATCTGTATAAAGATGGAAATATCTACACGGCAATCTGTGTAAAGATGGAAATATCAACACCGCCATCTGTACAAACGTGGAAATATCTACAGCGCTATCTCTATAAACATAGAAATACCTACACTGCAGTCTGTATAAACATGGAAATATCAACACCGGTATCTGTATAAACATGGAAATATCTACACCACGATCTGTATAAACATGGAAATATCTACACCGCCATCTGTTTTAACATGGAAATAACTACACAGTCATGTGTAGGAACATGGAAATATCTACACCACCGTTTGTATAAAGATGGAAATATCTACAACGTTATCTGTTTAAACATGGAAATATCTCCATTGCTATCTGTATAAACATGGACATATCTCCACCGCAATCTGTGTAAAGATGAAAATATCTACACCGCTATCTACATAAACATGGAAATATCTACACTGCCATCTGTACAAACATGGAAATATCTACACAGTCATCTGTAGAAATATGGAAATATCTACACCGATATCTCTATAAACATGAAAATACTTACACCACCATCTCTATAAACATGGAGATATTTACACCGCTATCTCTATAAACATAGAAATAACTACACCGCCATCTCTATAAGCATGGAAATATCTACACCGCCATCTGAATAAACATGGAAATATCTCCAGAGACATCTGTATAAACATGGAAATATCTACACTGCCATCTGTATAAACTTGGAAATATCTACACTGACATCTGTAGAAAAGTGGAAATATCTACACTGACATCTGTAGAAAAGTGGAAATGTCTACAAAGCGATCTGTATAAACTTGGGAATTTCTACACCGCTACATGTATAAACATGGAAATATCTACAATGCTATCTGTATCAACATGGAAATAACTACTCCGCAATCTGTATAAACACGGAAATATCTACAATGCTATCTCTGTAAACATGGAAATATCTACACAGCTATCTGTGTAAACTTGGAAATATCTACACCGCTACCTGTGTAAATTTGGCAATACCTACACCGCAATCTGTGCAAAGATGGAAATACCTACAACAATATCTCTGAAAACATGGAAATATCTACACCGATATCTGTATAAACATGGAAATATTAACACTGCCATCTGTATAAACATGGAAATATCTACAGCGCCATCTGAATAAACATGGAAATATTTACATCGCCATCTGTACACACATGGAAATATCTACACAGCCATCTGTATAAACATGGAAATATCCACACTGCTATCTCTATAAACATGGAAATATCTACACCGCTATCTGTGTAAACATGGAAATATCTACACAGCTACCTGTGTAAACTTGGAAATATCTACACAGCTATCTGTGTAAAAATGGAAATATCTACACAGCAATCTGCGCAAAGATGGATATATCTACACTGCTATCTCTGTAAAAATGGAAATATCTACACCGCTATCTGTATAAAAATGGAAATATCTATATCGCTGTCTCTATAAACATGGAAATATCTCCACCGATATCTGTATAAACATGAAAATATCTACACTGCTTTCTGTATAAACATTGACATATCTACACCTCAATCTGTATAAACATGGAAATATCTACAACGCTATGTGTGTGAACATGGAAATATCTACACAGCTATCTGTGTAAACTTGGAAATATATACACAGCTATCTGCTTAAACATGGGAATATCTACACGGCAATCTGTGCAAAGATGGAAATATCTACACCACCATCTGTATAAACATGGAAATATCTACAATACCATCTGTATACACATGGAAATATCTACACAGACATCTGTGTAAATATGGAAATATCTACACCGCCATCTGTATAAACATGGAAATATCTACACTGCCATCTGAAGAAAGATGGAAATATCTACACCGCTTTCTCTATAAATATGGAAGTATCTACACCGCCATCTCTATAAACATGAAAATATCTACACTGCCATCTCCATAAAGATGGAAGTATCTACTAAACCATGTGTATAAACACGGAATTATCTACACCACCATCTGTGTAAACATGGAAATATCTACACCGCTATCTGTATAAACATGGAAATAAATACACCGCCATCTGAATTTCCATGGAAATATCTACGCCACCATCTGTATAAACATGGAAATATCTACACGGCCATCTGTGTATATATGGAAATATCAACACCGCCATCTGTACAAACATGGAAATATCTACACCGCTATCTCTATAAACATGGAAATATCTGCACTGACATCTGTAAAAACATGGAAATACCTATACAGTCATCTGTATAAACCTGGAAATATCTAAAATGCCATCTGTATACACATGGAAATATCTACACCGCCATCTGTATAAACATGTAAATATCTACACTGCTATCTCTATAAACATGGAAATATCTACACCGCCGTCTCTATAAACATGAAAATATCTACACTGCCATCTCCATAAACATGGAAATAACTACTCCGCCATCTGTATAAACATGCAAACATCTACACCGCCATCTGAGTGAATAAGAAAATATCTACAATGCCATCTGTATAAAGATATAAATATCTGCACCGCGACCTGTATAAACATGGAAATATCTACATCGCTATCTGTATAAACGTGGAAATACCAACACCGCTATCGGTATAAACATGGAAATATCTACAACGCCATCTATATAAAAATGGAAATATCTACACCGCTATGTCTATAAACATGGAAATACCTACACCGCTATCTCTATAAACATGGAAATATCCACAACGCCATCTGCATATCCATGGAAATATCTACAACGCCATCTGTATAAAGATGGAAATATCTACACGGCAATCTGTGTACAGATGGAAATATCAACACCGCCATCTGTACAAACATGGAAGTATCTTCACCGCTATCTTTATAAACATAGAAATTCCTACACTGCAGTCTGTATAAACATGGAAATATCTACACCGGTATCTGTATAAACATGGAAATATCTACACCACGATCTGTATAAACATGTAAATATTTACACCGCTATCTGTATAAACCTGGAAATATCTACACTGCTATCTCTATAAATATGGAAATATCTACACCGCCATCTGTATAAACATGGAAATAACTACACTGTCATGTGTAGGAACATGGAAATATCTACACCACCGTTTGTATAAAGAGGGAAATATCTACAGCGTTATCTGTAAAAACATGGAAATATGTACACAGTGATCTGTATAAACATGGAAATATGTTCAGCACTCTCTGAATAAAGATGGAAATATGTACACCGCTATCTGTAAAAACATGGAAATATCTACACCACTATCTGTATAAATATGGAAATATTTACACCGCTATCTCAATAAACATGGAAATATCTACACCGCTATCTCTATAAACTTGGAAATTTATACACCGCCATCTGTATTAACATGGAAATATCTACACAGTCATATGTATAAACCTGGAAATATCAACACTGTCATCTATATAAACATGGAAATATCTACAGAGAACTCTGTATAAACATGGAAATATCGACACAGCCATTTGTATAAACATGGAAATATCTACACCGCTATCTGTATAAACATGGAAATATCTACACAGCTATGTGTATTAACGTGGAAATATCTCCATTGCTATCTGTATAAACATGGACATATCTCCACGGCAATCTTTATAAACATGAAAATCTCTTCACCGCTATCTCTATAAACATGGAAATATCTACACTTCCATCTGTACAATCATGGAAATATCTACACAGTCATCTGTAGAAATATGGACATATCTACACCTCTATCTCTATAAACAAGAAAATACTTACACCACCATCTCTATCAACATGGAGATATTTACACCGATATCTCTATAAACATAGAAATAACTACACCACCATCTCTATAAACATGGAAATATCTACACCGCCATCTGAATAAACATGGAAATATCTACACAGACATCTTTATAAACATGGAAATATCTACACTGCCATCTGTATAAACTTGGAAATATCTACACTGACATCTGTAGAAAAATGGAAATATCTACAAAGCGATCTGTATAAACATGGGAATTTCTACACCGCTACCTGTATAAAAATGGAAGTATCTACACCGCTATCTGTATCAACATGGAAATAACTACACCGCAATCTGTATAAACACGGAAATATCTACAATACTATCTCTGTAAACATGGAAATATCTACACAGCTATCTGTGTAAACTTGGAAATATCTACACCGCTATCTGTGTAAATTTGGCAATACCTACACTGCAATCTGTGCAAAGATGGAAATACCTACACCACTATCTCTGTAAACATGGAAATATCTACACCGATATCTGTATAAACATGGAAATATCAACATTGCCATCTGTATAAACCTGGAAATATCTACAGCGCCATCTGTATAAACATGGAAATATCTACATCGCCATCTGTACACACATGGAAACATCTACACAGCCATCTGTATAAACATGGAAATATCTACACTGCTATCTCTATAAACATGGAAATATCTACACCGCTATCTGTACAAACATGGAAATATCTACATCGCTATCTGTATAAACAGGGATATATCTCCACCGCTATCTGTATAAACATGGAAATATCTGCATCGCTATCTGTATAAACATGGAAATATCCACACCGCTATCTGTAAAAACATGGAAATATCTACAACGCTATCTGTGTAAACATGGAAATATCTTCACAGCTATCTGTGTAAACTTGGAAATATCTACACAGCTATCTGTGTAATAATGGAAATATCTACACAGCAATCTGCACAAAGATGGATATATCTACACTGCTATCTCTGTAAACATGGAAATATCTACACCGCTATCTGTATAAACATGGAAATATCTACACCGCTTTCTGTATAAACATGGACATATCTACACCTCAATCTGTATAAACATGGAAATATCTACAACGCTATGTGTGTAAACATGGAAATATCTACACAGCTATCTGTGTAAACTTGGAAGTATCTACACAGCTATCTGCGTAAACATGGAAATATCTACACGGCAATCAGTGCAAAGATGGAAATATCTACACCACCATCTGTATAAACATGGAAATATCTACAATACAATCTGTAAACACATGGAAATATCTACACAGACATCTGTATAAATATGGAAATATCTACACCGCCATCTGTATAACATGGAAATATCTACACTGCCATCTGTAGAAAGATGGAAATATCTACACCGCTATCTCTATAAATATGGAAGTATCTACACCGCCATCTCTATAAACATGAAAATATCTACACTGCCATCTCAATAAAGATGGAAGTATCTACTCCACCATGTGTATAAACACGGAAATATCTTCACCACCATCTGTGTAAACATGGAAATATCTACACCGCTATCTGAATGTCCATGCAAATATCTACGCCGCCATCTGTATAAACATGGAAATATCTACACGGCCATCTGTGTATATATGGAAATATCAACACCGCCATCTATACAAACATGGAAATATCTACACCGCTATCTCTACACTCTGTCACCCAGGCTGGAGTACAGTGGCCACCACTCCTGGCCTAAAATTTTTTTAACCTGGTGCTTCCCTATCTAAACTCACAGGGACCAGTTTTCTTAATGAAAGAGAATCAGACTAGCTTGTAACCATAGCTGGTGACACTCCCCTGCCCCATTCCTTGTATGTCCTCAGTGGACTAGGTCAGGAATAAATAAATTTTCCTGATTCTCAAGGGCTGGTCACTCCTTTGCACTGAGCTCAAAGCTTCTCTGTAGCATGGGTCACAATGAATGGTAGCCGTGATAGCCTAGAGTAGCCTTTCAGCCTTCTCTGAGCCTCTAAAGACTGAGGATCCTTGGCATGAAATGGAGCAACTGATATACCCTTGCTTCCCCTGGGGACTCTCTTGCTCTCAAAAAGGAATCAGCCATCATCTCCATCTAGAGAATATACTAGCTGACTCAGCTTGACCAGCCTGTCCCAAAATGAGAATCTGGGTAAAATAAGCATTGAAACATTCATTCCTTGTAGATTCACAAAACATATTAGCATATTAAAGACTATGAAGTTCTGCAGGAAAAAAAAAACCTATTTAACTTTAATCCAACATTGCCAAGTTTTATTTGACCATGGAAGATTTTTCCAAAACACTTACAAACAGATCAAGGACATTAATCTTTCATGAAACACTAGATCCCCAGGGTCCTCTCCAGCTACATCATTCTGTGATTTTCTTTTTTATTTATGATGCATTAAAAGATTAATCTCTATCAGACTTCCATTTAGAAATTCACCAGAATGTGCAAAGGCAGCAGGTAAAATTGCTGAAGGGTATTATAAAAATACCCTCCAGTGATTTTTGAAACTTAAACTGAAATATTTATATAACTATATATTTCAGTTTGTATATTATATATATATGTATATACACACATATATATGTATGTATATACACACATATATATGTGTGTATATATATGTATACACACATATATATGTGTGTATATATATTGGTGTATGTATATCTATATCTATGTATATATGGCATTATATCCATTTTACAGATGCAGAAACTGAGCTTTAGAGGGGGTGAGCAATTGGTCCAAAGCCACACAGCACACAGGTAGTCATTGATAAAGGTAAAAACAAGAGTTGAAGCCTGAGGTGTAAGGACACAGAGACAAGTACACAAATGTTTACAAGTCACACATATGACACGTGCCTTTAACAAGAATTTCTTGAACATTCATTTAGAGGCCTTACAATGAAGACATCAGAGTGGCAGCAAGTTCTGTTGGAATCAGGGGAGCGTGTTCTTCTATAATCCCCTGGCTAACAGGAAAGCAGACTGATTTGGCCCATGGTAGTTATACACTCCCATTGAGTCAGGGGCCACTTCTATGCACACAGGAGGTGCTAAAAATATGCTGTTGACTCATTGCCTCTAAGAGCAGAAGAAATGCCAAAAGTATAGGACAAGAGGCAGAAAAGCACACGGAAAAATGTCGTAGGGCAGTCCTCTGAGGAAGTGTTAGATCCCTTTGAAATCTGTCCAAACACTTTCTTGTGCTGGGGAAAGTCAATTCCATATTTCAAGCAACCCCACATGTCATACGAGTATCTTGTACGTGTTTGTGTACTCGTGTCTGTGAACTTACATCTCAGACTTCAACTTCTCGCTCCCCACCCTTATCAATGACTGCCTGCATGGCCTTGGGCAAGTTGTTTCCCTCTTCAAAGCTCAGTTTCTGCATCTATAAAATGGACATAATGCTACCTACCTCATGGGGTTAGTGATCACATTTAAGGAGCTAATATGTGGAAATTGCTTACACAGTACCTATCACATAATAAGGGTTTAATAAGTGTTTGATGTAATTGTTTTGATTATTACTACTATTACTAAAATAATAATTACTACAATAATAATGATTCTTATTCTCTATATTAGTATTATCTTTGAAAATGGGCATGGATTATGTCTATGTAACACTTTTGGCACAATATCTAGCATTATATCACACACAAATTAGAGAATTCATGTTATTAAGGATGAAAAAATATTTTTACTGACCCTTAAATTCTTCGTAAGTAACTGCAAAAGAAGCCATTATCCCAACACATGAAATAAAAAAAAAAAAATTCAGTTCCTCTGGAGTTTGTTTTTGGAGGTAGCCACAGGATACCTAATTTTTTTTTTCTTTTCAGAGAGACCAAGGGGCTCACTAGGTTGACCAGGCTGGTCTTGAACTCCTGGTCTCAAGCCATCCTCCCACCTCAGCCTCCCAAAGTGCTGGGATTACATGCATGAGTCACCACATCCAGCCTACCTCAAATATTGAATGCTGTTAATAAATCTCCTGAGGCCAGCATAAGAAGGTGATGGGCAAAACTAATGCAGGTATGTTTTTCTGGCTTTTTCATGTATTGGGCCAAACTTTGAAAAGCACTTACTATTAATGGCTAACTTGCAAAATTTGTGATTTATTAAAAGCAGATTTTAATTGTTTTACCTAAAAATAATAGGCCTCTGATCTGCCAAAGATGAAGATTTAATTTCTAGGTGTTCCCCACAATACCTAGAAACATCAGTGGAATCGATTATTAAACACTTTAGAACTATTCTCATCAAAGTTCTTTAATATATAATACAGCAAAAGAAAAGTTTCTTTTCTAAAGGCTTCTCTATACTTTTTTTAATAGTTGAATTTCATTTCTGAAGGCTCCTAAAAAGAATAGAACTTAGATCTTTATTAAAGAGGAAATATATTTTCCATGTTTAATTTAAATGACATTCCATCAGTCATTTGCAATATTAGCCTACACAGAATTTTTTTTTTTGGTAGTTTTTATGTTTGGCTTTAGGAGGGGATTCCCAATAATCTCTATATAAATATTTCTAATCTCTATAGAAATATTTTAACATTTCAATGTAAATTAGTTTTTTAAAACTATTTTATCCATAAAAATAATGAATTTGCATGGCTGAGGGTGAAATAATATGTTACCAGGACCCCTCAGTTTTGGGGGTTGTGAGTAGATCCCATCTTCATGTTCCTCCAGCCCAGCCCAAGCCTGGCTCAGGGCCTCCTCCCCCATTTGCCAGGAACCACCATCCCCAGGGATTCTATGTGCCCTGCCTGACCAGTGTTCTCCATCAGAGTTTACCAATCTTTTGTTCATTCCCTCAGAGCACAGCTAAGCAAGAGTACACTAATTTGAAAATTAACTCAAGCAAATAGAGGAACAATATCCCCAACACATTGCATTTTAACATAGGGTTTCCTGGACACACTGTTTCAACCCAAGAGTTGCGCTAATAGTAGGAGTTCCATCTGCTAAAATACGGCTGTCAGCTTCAGAGGGAAATTCATGAACGTCTTCGTAGTGTGTCTTTATGTTTCACTTGGCACTGTTTCTAAAATTTCCTCTGAAGCCAAAAAATAAGTTATTTCCCAGCACACTGGGCACTTTTCATTTATCATTGGATTGATTTTTGTAACTTGCAGTAGGAGCTGAAATCGACCAGTGGGTTCTTATCCAACAGACAGCAGCAAAACTCTTTGTGTATCTGCGTTCCTTTCAACAAGCGTGACTTCCTCAATGGCATCATTCGTGAGCGTAACACAGAGCTCAGCAATAACGTTTCTTCACTAACCCTACCAGGTATCCAACATAGGATGTTACTTCCTTTCACTGTTTTCCGACTCCTGGCAGATATTAATCATTGGGATTTGGGAACAAGGAAATAGAATTTCTGAGAATGCTTGGGAATTCCCAAATTCATATGATTTTCATAACACTTCACTTACAAGTTTTTGAAAAATAATAAGTGACTATAATAACAAGCAAATAGTCGTTTTTTTCTGTAACAGGATTATATGAAAAGTTTTAGTAGTCTTCTGTTTTTAAAAGATATGATAACAAATGATGATTTCTTATTATTAGGACCCAACATATTGTAACAAGATTATAAAATCCAATAGCATTAATAGAGAAAACATTAAAAAGAAATGATTATTATCACAAAATAAATGCTAAAGAAAAGTCCTTTAAAGATTGAAAGGTAACACCACAAATACTTAATGCTTTAATCGTTGTTTACATGACATTGTTAAACAAGGCATCAATCATCCCCTCCAATACCATTTAAATAACATAACATTCTGATCTCCTGGCAAGATGAATAGCACTAGAAAGAAGCAACTGTCAAAATGGCCGATTTAAGGGCATATTTTGTTTCTAAAACTTGGCATTTCTTAGAAAACCTCTCATAGGATTTGTAAAACATATACTATGCCTATGAACACATTAATATTTATTTGCAGAAATGGTTCACTGTTAGCAGTGGACAAGGCCATGAACACACACTTGTAACACAGCAACAGATACAAGAAAGTCTGACTGAGGCTCCTTTACTGCTCCTGTCCTGTTCACCTTAACTTTCATCTCCACATGTCAGTGCTTCCTCATCTTGCTTGACTTGAAGTCAGTGCATTTCTTCAAGCCAGTAAGTTCTCTATACTGACTATTAAGCTGTAATTTTCACAGGAAAATTAGAATGTTCCTTCCCATTTTCCTAATTTCTCAACTGACTTTTCTCAGAATTCAGAATCCATAAATATTGAAATGCCAGGAGAGAATTTCCAAATGGAAATGCTGTTCCCTTAGTCCATTTTCAGAAGAAACCGTAGGATAGTGTTATCCTTCTCTTCTCCAATTTTTTTTTCCTGCAAACTTATGGTTATCACCTCTTTAAGTGAGTAGCTCATAATTTTGCCTCCCCTGCAAATGGTCCCAAAACAGTGAAGTGGGTCCTCTTTAGCTGTGTCTTTAGTACATAATCCTGCATTTCTGACCATATGCAGGGAGTGTGACCCAGGGAAGGATCCCTGACTCAATGGGATTTCTCTTGCTGTCTCTAGAATTTGAACACTGGAACCCAGACGTACAGAGGCTGGGAGCCATCGTGGTGTGCTATATTGATGACGGCAGCAGTGGGTGGTGTGGGGGCAGTTAATTGACAGCTACCTGTTGCTGACATCCCAGGAACTGCCTGAACCTCCTCTTTCCCAGTCATAAGATATCTAAGATTCTGCAGTATTCTTCATTAAATCCTAGCATGGTTTAAGCTAGCCAGAATTAGGTTCTGTTGCTTTCAATCAACAGAACCTTAGCTAATACGTTGTTATTTCCTGGTCTTTGTTCCTTTAATTTTCCAGGAAAAGAAGGGAAAATGGCTTATTGGTTTTAAAAAGAGACAAGGGACAACATACCATTTATGCAAAATTTAGAAGCACTCAAAGGAAACTCTGGAAAGTTCCTGAGACATACCTAGGTAGGATCAGCATAAAACTTGAACAGTGTATCTAGATCATGGTTGCCATGGTTGCCTTGACACAATGAACATCTGTATCAAGATCATATTTTCTTGGTGGGACAGAGAGAAGCACAAGGCGGGACTCACATTTACAGTAATCCTTGTTTTCCAGGGACCATACAACCCAGTTTGTCCAGAGCTGTTCATCTTAAGTTTGTTATCCCACCATAATTATAAATAGAACCTCCTTTTTCTCTCAAGAATATCCCACTTTGGATGATAATTTCTGCGACTACCCATTAACAATATTTAATAACTATAGAAAACTGCTTCTCTATATTTATTGTATGTTTGAAACTTTTTATAACAAAAATATCTTTAAAGTTATCACCTACACAGAATATAGCTGCCAAATGCTCCTACTCTGCTATTCTAACCATGAATCCCTCTGGGGCCCCTTCCTCCTACGGCGCTTGTGAGGATGAAATGAAATAAGCTCTATGAAGTGCCCAACAGTGACGAACACTGAATAAAATACAGCCACCATAGGTGGCCTTCCCTTATGTTCACCAAACTCCTGATAAGTTATTCGGTGATGTTTTAATCTTAATATTTTATGTAGATTATACATTCATCTGATTCAAAATGCAAAAGGTACAAAAGCGTATACAGTTAAAAGTTTCCCAACCCACTACCATTTATCTCCCTGGAGGCAACTGTTTCCAGATTTTTGAATATCCTTAAAGAATATCATATGTATGGAAAAGAAAGATTATATATTTATATGCATCTGTGTATGCATTTTCCTATGAGAGGCTCACAAAGTCTCCTTGAAGAGATATCATTATTACAAATACCCCTCAATTTACAATAGGGTTATATTCCAATAAACTTATGAAAATATTGTAAGCTGAAAATGCATTTAATACACTTAACCTACTAAACATCATAGCTTAGCTCGGCCTACCTTAAACACTCACATTAACCTACAGTTAGGCAAAATCATCCAACAGAAAGCCCATTTTATAATAAAGTGGGCTTTGAATATCTCATGTAATATAATGAATACTGTACTGAAAGTGGAAAACAGAATGGTTGTATGAGTACTCAAAGTACAGCTTCTGCTGAATGTGTATTGCTTTCAAACTATCTTAAAGTTGAAAAATCGTAAGTCAAAATATTCTAAGTCAGGGATTGTTTGTACTTCTACTTTACATGATGAAATTGAGCCTTGAAAAGATTAAGTGACTCGCCCAAGGTCACACTGGCAGTTAAATAGTGAAACTTGGATCCAAATTGTTCAGTCACTACATGCATTGTCTTGAAATTTGAAAAAGTGGGAGAGGAATTAAACTACTAAATTGAAGGACTATTTTAGGCATAGAAGAAGCAGATGCCTTCATGTCCAAGTGATTGTGAAAAGCCCACTTGCCCCAAAATATGTCTCCTGGTCATATGAAATTCCACCATTTGAGATTTTTACCTGGGGATTTAGAGTAATCTGCTGTTTTCCTAGAGCTCCCCTAAAATAGAAATAGAAAATTTTGGAAGGCTAAATATATGCTAACATTGGAAAACTCATTTTCTCCCCTTCGTAAGGCAAGGTACTGAAGGAGGGGGCCCTACGGGCTGTGCAGGGACATCCTGGAGGCATGGGGAGAAGAAACTGAAAGGCAAGTTTGTATGGAACAAAGAATACCGATCTCAGGATTCTCCCTTGAACCTGCCCTAACTTTGTTCAAATAGACTTAGCCACTGACCTGCTGTCAAAAGACCACAGCCAATCTGACTTGTTTTCAATATAATGATGAATATTGATTTGGTCCCTTCATCCAACATTCTCAGCTGGATCTTTTTTGACCAAGGATATACATTACTAGGTGAGTACAGGCAGTTAATTCTTCCACACGGGACTTCGGAGTTTCTGAGTTAACCAGAATCACCCACCTTAACATCTGCCAGTTTATACCCCAAGTCCTGACCAGTGCCCCCTACCTGCTATGCCTCATGTTTTCAATAGAGCATAAAATCAGAAATGAAAGATGAAACATCATAGCCAATATCACAGAAATACAAAGGATCCTAAGAAACTGCTAGGTATAATTACACACTAACTAATTGGATCATCTAGAAGAAATGGATAAATTCCCAGACACATAAAACCTACCAGGATTGACTCATGAAGAAATTTAAAAATCTGAACAGACTAATAGCAAGCAAGGAGGTTGAATCCGTAAGAAAATGTCTCCTATCAATGAAAAACCCAAAACCAGATGGCTTCCCAGATTAATTCTACCAAATATTTTAAGAAGAACTAATACCAGTCCTTCTCAAACTCTTCCAAAAAGCTGAAGTGGAGGGAATACTTCCAAACTCATCTTACAGGGCCAGCATTACCCTGATTCCAAAGCCAGACAAGAACACTACAAGAAAGGAAAATGACAGGCCAATATCCTTGATCTACATAGATGCAAAAATCCTCAACAAAATCCTAGCAAACCAAATTCAATAGCACATTGAAAGAATCATTCACCATGATCATGTCATGGTTCAACATAAGCAAATCAATACATATAATATACCATAGTAGAAAAATAAAGGATAGAAACTATATGGCCATCACAATAGATATAGAAAAAGCTTTTGACAAAATTCGAAACCCTTTCATGGTGAAAAAAAAACACCCAACAGATCACGTATTGAGGGACTGTATCCCAACAAAATAAAGGCCATATATGACAAACCCATAGCTAACACCATAATCAATGGTGAAAAGTTGAAACTTTTCCTCTACCATCAGGAACAAGACAAGGATGCCCACAGACACCACTTCTCAGGGTAATTAGGCAAAAGAAAGAAATAAAAGGCATCCTAATAGGAAAGGAAGAAGTGAAACTGTCCCTACTGACGGCATGATCTTGTTATATATAGAAAACCCTACAAACTTCACTAAAAAAAGGTTAGAACTCAACACAAAGAAGGGAACAATAGACACTGGGGGACTCCAAAGGTGGGAAGGAAGGATGGTGGGAGCAAGGGTTGAAAAACTACCTATCAATTACTATGCTCACTGCTTGGGTGGTGGGATCATTAGAAGCCCAAACCTCAGCACCATGCAATATACCTGTTTAAGAAACCTGTACGTCTACCCTCCTGACTCTAAAATGAAACATACAATATTTAAAAAACAAAAACAAATAAATAAAATTTGAAAACTGTTAGAACTGAACTGATAGGTGAAATCAGTAAAGTTGTAGGATACAAAATCAACATAGAGAGCCTTGAACACAGCAACATCCAGCTGTCTGACACGAAAGTCTCAGGGGCAAGAAAACCTCTATATGAACTCAGAAACAATGAGCTAAGTTGTGTTTATGTCTGAAAGGATGTTAAGAACTTCATTCATGTTACATCAGAGCCAACAGAAAGAACCAACAGGAAACCTGTACCCAACAAACAGAAATGACAAGATGAAGGGAAAGCAGAGGTAAGGGCTTACCTTAGAAAGGGCAAGTGATTAGCTCAATATGCAATACAATGTTTGCTCCTGAGCCAAAAATTTGTACAATAATTTGGATATTACTTGCACAACCAGAAAAATCAGCCACTCATTAGGAAAATGTGTTTCTGTAGAAGTCTTAGGACTCAGCTATCTATAATAACATGAAAAGACAATATTTTCATCCAAAATGAGTATTTTTGTTTGTCTTGGCTTGTTATTCTAACGTCAACAGCCTCTAAATAAACTGTTGAAGTACATGATAGAACCACCTCTTTCTCCATCTTTCCCATTGCTCCCATAGGGTTTCAGTTGTGCAATTTCACCATTAGCAAAGCTTTTTGCTGAAATCTGCCTTTTCAAAGGGAGAGTATCCAGAAACAGAAGATGCTGATCTGGGAGGCTCTTCCTAATAGAACTGCTGCTTCAGTTTAACTTGAAAAAGCCCACTCCCAGTTCCTAATGACAAACATCTGAACACCGGGTCTCCCCATGAGCAAGACCATGCTATGCCTCCTGCTCGCTCTGTTCTATAAGCAACCCACAGATTGCTCCCTGTGAAGAGAAGCCTGCAAGGGGAGCAGCATTCCACCAGACCCTGATTTAGCAAGATATTTCCGTATCATTCCCCCAACCAGCTGGAAGTCCTCCACTGCTCTTGTGTAAAAATCTAACTCATCTTGCTGAATTTCCTGATTTAAAAGTCTAATGCATTTCACCAAAAGTGTGACAGAAGGAAACCAAGTACACCATCTCTCTCTTACCAAACCAAAGCTATTGCATGTGCATTCTGGGGGAAAAACATCGTCCAAATATGTTATGGAGGGGGTGCCAGCCCAGTGTCATCCTCTTACTATTGCCATAGGATCTTGGCTGATGGCATCAGAGGAAAAACAAGTTTATCGATTACTTTCAACCATTAAGCTCACTCCTCCACGAAAAATAAGTCACAAGTCCAATGTCTCTTATTAAAAGAAGCACTGCAAAATATAAAGGAGTCACAGTTTTAAAATGGGACACACGTTCTCTAAGCGGTGAACCACGTTAGAGGTGCACTGTTTACAATGTATAAAGTCCCCTGGAGCCAGGGTTAGGAAGCGCATCTGTTCTTTGGTGTTCTGGGATGAAGGAGAAAGGAAAATCTGCTGCCAGAAATGAGTGGGAAGGAGCCCATGAGATAAAGGAAGTAAATCCATTTGCTGATTGCAATAATAATGGTAACACACAAAGCTATATATACATACTACAAACATACATACATACATACATACATGCAAACTTTCACATTTTTTAAAAAAAAGAACTTAAGGCTTCCACTCATGTAATCAGCCCTTATGAACTCTCCTGATTTGCTGCAAGGAAAATCTTCCTTTCTCCTCTTTCTTGCACCATCCTGGGCTCCCTTTTGACTTGTTTTTTTTTTTTTTTAACTTATAAACGTTCAGCTCATATTCTGAAATTTGTAGTCCCCTCTCGCCCCCTCTCTCTCTATACGGCTCATTTACATTGGCAGCTGTCGTGCTGCTGGGCATCCTCAAACCCACAAGTTTCCCTTTAATGTTTGAGCAGACAAACATGATCATGCACTAGGCATCACTGTGCCACTCAAAATGCTTTTTTGTTTTTTTTATTGCATCTGAGAGAAATCTCAAGGTTGCAAACCTGGAGTCAGAATTGTCTCCATGTGTCTCAGTGGGAAGAGTATCGTGTGAAGAAACAAGTTGATTCTACTAATCAAAAGGAATTTTTTTTGATATCAGGTCATCCTCCGAATGAATTTATATTACCGAGTGGAGGGTCACATGAAGAAAATGGTCAAACAGCACCACCTAGAGCAAGAGCTGAGAAGTGCAGCGGAGCCGGGCTGTGTCAGGAAAGAAAAGCAAGCTGGGGCCTGGCTCAGCGCTCTCCCCTCTGCTCCTGTCTGCACGGAAAGATTAGTATGACAGTGGCAGGAAGCCTGTGCACCTAGTATGCATCACTTGAAGGGAACACACAGGTTCCAGTAAACAGTTGGAAGGAAATGTTAATACCAGGCTCTGCTAAACAATATGAAATGACTCCTAGATGAGACAAGCGACTATCATCAAAGTTTCCTGATACCTGAAAAGACAGCCCAGGGGATCCTGCACTACATGTGGTGTATGTAAATTAAGCGGGTTTTTTTCCCCTTTGTAATCAAGGCTCATACACAAACAAAATCACACTTTAGAAACGGCCTATTTCAACTTGTAACTAGCTTGCTTTCAGGGGCTCCAGGTCAAAAAGAAATAGAGCACAAAGACGCTTTCTCCTTAGGGATCATACACAAATTCACTCTGTCCGTTTCTTTCCCACATGGAGCAACAAAGCCGTCAGACCTCTCCATCCACCCATCGGGTCCTTCCTGATTAAAGTGAGATAAATCACAGACCTCTCTCTCCAGATGGCAGGTGACAAGAGGGGGATGCTTGCCTCAAGAAGTCCTCCCCATCCCTCTGCATTCATGCAAGCCCGAGCGGAGAGATGCAAGAAATTACGGATGCATTTTAATTCCCCAGACCCTGCAATTAAAAATGGAAAATTTTTAGCCATGCGTGTTGGCTCACGCCTGTAATCCCAGCACTTTCAGAGGCCGAGGTCGGCGGATCACATGGGGTCAGGAGTTCGAGACCAGCCTGGCCAACATGGTGAAACCCTGTCTCTACTAAAAATACAAAAATTAGCTAGGAATGGTGGTGGGCGCCTGTAGTCCCAGCTACTCGGGAGGATGAGGCAGGAGAATCACTTGAACCCAGGAGGCAAAGTTTGCAGTGAGCCAAGATCGCACCACTGCACTCCACTCTGGGTGACAAAGGAAGACTTCATCTCAAAAAATGTTTTTAAAAAATGGAAGTGTTGTTCTTTCATTTGTAAATGTGTTTTGGTAAAAGAGGGGCAGTTTAAGCAACCCTTTCTATTGTCTACATTGTTAAAATTCATCCGACATGGACTCTTGACTCCGTTTTGCCTGGGCAGACCCAATTCAAGCATTTACAACAGCTATAACCTCCTCAAATCAAAAAGAGGAATCAGCATTATTGCTAAGTTCAAATGAGGTCTTGTTTTATTTCATTTTTATTTTTGAATGCAGCCATTCCTCCAGGTGCTGTCATCAGGTAAGATTGTCAGTCCTGATTAGGTAAAGGTATTATTACAAAATGCAATTCTTAAACATTCAGTGTCTAACTACACTTTTAATAAGCCTTTCCCCCTCCCCTATGTATTCTCCCTTACACACCCCTTCTCAAATTTAAAATCACAGAAACTAAAATATGATGCCTAAAGAGAGCCTAGCGACTGCCCAGTCCTCTAATTTGATGAGTGGGAGTACTGAAGCCCAGAGGAGGTCAAGTAATTTGTTCCCAATGTCTTAGATAAGAAGAAAGTGACCAGCTGGGAAATCCCACTCATGTCAAGGCAGAGGCACAGGGCCACAGACTGTGGTTGAATTGTGCCACACTCCTACATCCTTCTTTAGCAATCACAGAACATTCCTGTGTTGAGTCGGAGTCACTGACTTCCTTTTCAGGCTGATTGAGTTCTGTCCTTATGGGCTGCGACAAGAAGTTTTGGTATTATGCTACACCAAGACCATTTATGTAGTTCAAGAAATGAGCACAGTCCTTAGAGCCCAGCAACTTTTCCCATGTCCAGTAAATGTAGCTTCTCCATTAGAAGCTGTCAGAATGGAGCCTTCTGGCTCATCTTGATTTTGATTTGTGCAAGAATGAATGGTTGTGCTAAGACAGCTTTCCTAGCTGATAGAGAGCGAAACTTTTTTCTCATAATCTATAAAAAAATTAAATTAGAACTTTTTTCTCATAATCTGTGAAAAAATATTAAATTAAATCTGGCTCGTCTTGATTTTGATTTGTGCAAGAATGAATGGTTGTGCTAAGACAGCTTTCCTAGCTGATAGTGAGCAAAACTTTTTTCTCATAATCTATAAAAAAATATTAAATTAGAAGCATAGAGTTTATTTCATGACTTTTATCTTCCTGCAATTTTCTTGTGGGCATAAATGATTTGTTTTTATCCTGCCTGCCCCCCAATCCCTTTTCCAAGAGACTAAAAATGTATCTAGAGCAAAGTAGAGACTCAAATATTTTTTAATAAACAGTGATTCCAGCCACCTAGTGCATGTTGCCAAATACCAACCCCGTAAATGATCAAACACATCATCTCATTCAGCCAATCAAAATCAAGTGCTACCTATTTTTTTAAGTTTTCATAGCCCTTGGGCATCTGCTTTCTCAGCATTTCCCAAACTTGAGTCATTCTCATCCGGCCTTCCTAATTTTGCTCTGTCAATTACCTCTACTATTATTTATTTCATATATTTTTAAATAGCCCCACTTTTGAAACTTAAATACATGCCTTTTAAAAGGAAGCTTTCTTACTACTATACATCAAAAGCCATCATTACTTGTTCTAAGTACTCATAACAACATGGTCACAATTATTAAAATTTACTAATGTGCATCCACATACTCTCTAAATTCATGGAGCATCTGCACACACTTTAAGAAACAATTCTGCATTACTCACTCAATTTTCTTGACATCCTTCTGAGGCAGGACAAACCTTGGGCCCAGAGAATTGAGGTAGGAGTCCAAGCAAGTTGCCAGCCACATAAAGGCAAACCTTGGCTCGGAAGTCAGGACTACCAGCCCCTAGGTTATGGTTCATGCTCTTTCCTCTGCTCTCCAGAACCTCCTATCTCCAAGTGTAGTTAGCAGCCCAGATGCAGCAGCATCCTCTAGAGACTTGTAAAAAATGCAGAAGCTCAGGCTCCACCCCAGGCCTATGCAGACTGAAACTGCATTTTAACAAGGTCCAGGTAATTCACGAGCACATTAAGTTTGAAAAGGCCTGGTCTAGATCAGCGGTTCTCTAACTTAGCAGCACATTAGAACCATCTGTAGAGACTTTAAAAATACCAGTGCCTGGGCTTCACCTCCCAGAGAATCTGACTTAAGTGTCTGGGGTTTGCCCTGAGTCTAGGTATTTTTAAAAACTCCTCAGGTTATACAAAGCTGGCAGGGCCGGGCACAGTGGCTCATGCCTATAATCCCAGCACTTCGTGAGGCCAAATTGGGCAGATTACTTGAGTCCAGGAGTTTGAGATTAGCCTGGGCTAAAACCCCATCCCTACAAAAAAAAATACAAAAAGTAGTTGGGCATGGTGGAGGCACATACCTGTAGTCCCAGCTACTCAGGAGGCTGAGTCCTCGCTTGAACCCAGGAGGTCACGGTCTGGTCAACAGAGCAAGACCCTGTATCAAAACAAACAAACAAGCAAACAAAAAATGCTAGCAGCTTACCAGCTAGGGAGGCCTGTAGAGCCAAGTTTTGCAAATGGGGCTACATTAGTTGTTCCAGAACTTTAGCTGCATCAAAACCACCTGGATGGCTTGTTCAGCTACAGAGGGTCTGGCCATGCTCCTAGAGTTTCCAGCTGAGGGTCTGGAATGAGGCCCGATGATTTGCATTTCTAACAATCTCCAGGTGATGCTGATGCTGTGGGTCCAGGGACCACATTTTGAGAATCTATGCTAAATGAATCGGAGAAGACCAAAGCTCAAACTTATTCCAAGAACTTTTCAAGGCCCACCTGCAAGTTGTAGCGGAAGTAAGCATCTAAGCGTGCAAAAAAGTTTCACTGCAGACTAAGGCCTTTTACCTGAGCTCTCAAATGTTCACATTTCTCTTATCAACCTAAATAACAAACAGAGAGAGGCTCTCCACAAGAAAAAGGTATTTGTTTGGAAACAGCCTTGCAATAGAAATAGGCAAGCCAGAGTAAACTATATGCATATTCACGGAGGTAAAGGAAGACAAAAGAAGAAATGAGGAAGATTATATGATAATTTGGAAATGATTATCCTTGGCTACAAAGATCAATAACAAAGGTGATGCCAGGCCCAGGTTGGACAGGCAGTTGTTGGGCAAATATCCTTCAGAAGCATTGTTGTGTGCAAAGTTGCAATGGGCTTTGTGCAAGATTGTGTTTTTTGCAGTCTTCTGTGATAAGTTTTTGTTATCAGGCATACAAGCCCAAGAATTCTTGTTTGCATGGCCTTCCCTGGCTCTATTTGTCAGGGTTTTGGTTAGGGGAGGGGTATTTTTAACACTCTCAATGTAAAAAATGCCATAAGGTAGGTACCCCAATTGCTTGTTTCGTCTTCATAAAATAACTTTTCCACCCGAACAATGTCTACACATAAATTGTAAAAATACCCTGGCATGCAGTCCCTGGAAAAGTCTAGAGTCATTCTCAGCGTTCCCAGCAGGTGGGCAAGCGTAGCCACCACAGATAAACACAAAGTAGGGGTGCCCGCTGGGGTTCGGCGGCAGGCAGTGGCCCTGGATCTGATATTTGGCTGAAAACACAGCTCCTCTTTGTCACCCTCAGGACATTTCAGCTATTTCCTAGATAATAATCTCACTTCACCCTGCACAAAACAGGCACATGATCATGTCACTCTGACCTGGTTTGAGTCCAAGGAGACTTTTGTTTTTAAAATAATTTAGGATAGTAGTTAAAATATGAATTTTGGGCCAGGAGTGGTGGCTCATGCCTATAATCCCAGCATTTCGTGAGGACAAAGTGGGCAGATTGCTTGAGTCCAGGAGTTTGAGACTAGCCTGGGCTAAAACCCCATCCCTACAAAAAAAAATACAAAAAGTAGTTTGGCATGGTGGTGGCACATACCTGTAGTCCCGGCTACTCAGGAGGCTGAGTCCTCGCTTGAACCCAGGAGGTCACGGTCTGGTCAACAGAGCAAGACCCTGTATCAAAACAAACAAACAAACAAACAAAAAATGCTAGCAGCTTACCAGCTAGGGAGGCCTGTAGAGCCAAGTTTTGCAAATGGGGTTACATTAGTTGCTCCAGAACTTTAGCTGCATCAAACCACCTGGAT
Organism: Pan paniscus; assembly: GCF_029289425.2. Lineage (NCBI taxonomy): Eukaryota > Metazoa > Chordata > Mammalia > Primates > Hominidae > Pan > Pan paniscus. The sequence goes on from NC_073256.2 coordinate 2,765,582, forward strand.
GGCTTGTTCAGCTACAGAGGGTCTGGCCATGCCCCTAGAGTTTCCAGCTGAGGGTCTGGAATGAGGCCCGATGATTTGCATTTCTAACAATCTCCAGGTGATGCTGATGCTGTGGGTCCACGGACCACATTTTGAGAATCTTTGCTAAATGAATCAGAGAACACCAAAGCTCAAACTTATTCCAAGAACTTTTCAAGGCCCACCTGCAAGTTGTAGTGGAAGTAAGCATCTAAGGGTGCAAAAAAGTTTCACTGTAGACTAAGGCCTTTTACCTGAGCTCTCAAATGTTCACATTTCTCTTATCAACCTAAATAACAAACAGAGAGAGGCTCTCCACAAGAAAAAGATATTCGTTTGGAAACAAAGCCTTGCAATAGAAACAGGCAAGCCAGAGTAAACTATATGCATATTCACAGAGGTAATGGAAGACAAAAGAAAAAACGAGGAAGATTATATGATCATTTGGAAATGATTATCCTTGGCTACAAAGATCAATAACAAAGGTGATGCCAGGCCCAGGTTGGACAGGCAGTTGTTGGGCAAATATCCTTCAGAAGCATTGTTGTGTGCAAAGTTGCAATGGGCTTTGTGCAAGATTGTGTTTTTTGCAGTCTTCTGTGATAAGTTTTTGTTATCAGGCATACAAGCCCAAGAATTCTTGTTTGCATGGCCTTCCCTGGCTCTATTTGTCAGGGTTTTGGTTAGGGGAGGGGTATTTTTAACACTCTCAATGTAAAAAATGCCATAAGGTAGGTACCCCAATTGCTTGTTTCGTCTTCATAAAATAACTTTTCCACCCGAACAATGTCTACACATAAATTGTAAAAATACCCTGGCATGCAGTCCCTGGAAAAGTCTAGAGTCATTCTCAGCGTTCCCAGCAGGTGGGCAAGCGTAGCCACCACAGATAAACACAAAGTAGGGGTGCCCGCTGGGGTTCGGCGGCAGGCAGTGGCCCTGGTTCTGATATTTGGCTGAAAACACAGCTCCTCTTTGTCACCCTCAGGACATTTCAGCTATTTCCTAGATAATAATCTCACTTCACCCTGCACAAAACAGGCACATGATCATGTCACTCTGACCTGGTTTGAGTCCAAGGAGACTTTTGTTTTTAAAATAATTTAGGATAGTAGTTAAAATATGAATTTTGGGCCAGGAGTGGTGGCTCATGCCTATAATCCCAGCATTTCGTGAGGACAAAGTGGGCAGATTGCTTGAGTCCAGGAGTTTGAGACTAGCCTGGGCTAAAACCCCATCCCTACAAAAAAAAATACAAAAAGTAGTTTGGCATGGTGGTGGCACATACCTGTAGTCCCGGCTACTCAGGAGGCTGAGTCCTCGCTTGAACCCAGGAGGTCACGGTCTGGTCAACAGAGCAAGACCCTGTATCAAAACAAACAAACAAACAAACAAAAAATGCTAGCAGCTTACCAGCTAGGGAGGCCTGTAGAGCCAAGTTTTGCAAATGGGGTTACATTAGTTGCTCCAGAACTTTAGCTGCATCAAACCACCTGGATGGCTTGTTCAGCTACAGAGGGTCTGGCCATGCCCCTAGAGTTTCCAGCTGAGGGTCTGGAATGAGGCCCGATGATTTGCATTTCTAACAATCTCCAGGTGATGCTGATGCTGTGGGTCCACGGACCACATTTTGAGAATCTTTGCTAAATGAATCAGAGAACACCAAAGCTCAAACTTATTCCAAGAACTTTTCAAGGCCCACCTGCAAGTTGTAGTGGAAGTAAGCATCTAAGGGTGCAAAAAAGTTTCACTGTAGACTAAGGCCTTTTACCTGAGCTCTCAAATGTTCACATTTCTCTTATCAACCTAAATAACAAACAGAGAGAGGCTCTCCACAAGAAAAAGATATTCGTTTGGAAACAAAGCCTTGCAATAGAAACAGGCAAGCCAGAGTAAACTATATGCATATTCACAGAGGTAATGGAAGACAAAAGAAAAAACGAGGAAGATTATATGATCATTTGGAAATGATTATCCTTGGCTACAAAGATCAATAACAAAGGTGATGCCAGGCCCAGGTTGGACAGGCAGTTGTTGGGCAAATATCCTTCAGAAGCATTGTTGTGTGCAAAGTTGCAATGGGCTTTGTGCAAGATTGTGTTTTTTGCAGTCTTCTGTGATAAGTTTTTGTTATCAGGCATACAAGCCCAAGAATTCTTGTTTGCATGGCCTTCCCTGGCTCTATTTGTCAGGGTTTTGGTTAGGGGAGGGGTATTTTTAACACTCTCAATGTAAAAAATGCCATAAGGTAGGTACCCCAATTGCTTGTTTCGTCTTCATAAAATAACTTTTCCACCCGAACAATGTCTACACATAAATTGTAAAAATACCCTGGCATGCAGTCCCTGGAAAAGTCTAGAGTCATTCTCAGCGTTCCCAGCAGGTGGGCAAGCGTAGCCACCACAGATAAACACAAAGTAGGGGTGCCCGCTGGGGTTCGGCGGCAGGCAGTGGCCCTGGTTCTGATATTTGGCTGAAAACACAGCTCCTCTTTGTCACCCTCAGGACATTTCAGCTATTTCCTAGATAATAATCTCACTTCACCCTGCACAAAACAGGCACATGATCATGTCACTCTGACCTGGTTTGAGTCCAAGGAGACTTTTGTTTTTAAAATAATTTAGGATAGTAGTTAAAATATGAATTTTGGGCCAGGAGTGGTGGCTCATGCCTATAATCCCAGCATTTCGTGAGGACAAAGTGGGCAGATTGCTTGAGTCCAGGAGTTTGAGACTAGCCTGGGCTAAAACCCCATCCCTACAAAAAAAAATACAAAAAGTAGTTTGGCATGGTGGTGGCACATACCTGTAGTCCCGGCTACTCAGGAGGCTGAGTCCTCGCTTGAACCCAGGAGGTCACGGTCTGGTCAACAGAGCAAGACCCTGTATCAAAACAAACAAACAAACAAACAAAAAATGCTAGCAGCTTACCAGCTAGGGAGGCCTGTAGAGCCAAGTTTTGCAAATGGGGTTACATTAGTTGCTCCAGAACTTTAGCTGCATCAAACCACCTGGATGGCTTGTTCAGCTACAGAGGGTCTGGCCATGCCCCTAGAGTTTCCAGCTGAGGGTCTGGAATGAGGCCCGATGATTTGCATTTCTAACAATCTCCAGGTGATGCTGATGCTGTGGGTCCACGGACCACATTTTGAGAATCTTTGCTAAATGAATCAGAGAACACCAAAGCTCAAACTTATTCCAAGAACTTTTCAAGGCCCACCTGCAAGTTGTAGTGGAAGTAAGCATCTAAGGGTGCAAAAAAGTTTCACTGTAGACTAAGGCCTTTTACCTGAGCTCTCAAATGTTCACATTTCTCTTATCAACCTAAATAACAAACAGAGAGAGGCTCTCCACAAGAAAAAGATATTCGTTTGGAAACAAAGCCTTGCAATAGAAACAGGCAAGCCAGAGTAAACTATATGCATATTCACAGAGGTAATGGAAGACAAAAGAAAAAACGAGGAAGATTATATGATCATTTGGAAATGATTATCCTTGGCTACAAAGATCAATAACAAAGGAGATGCCAGGCCCAGGTTGGACAGGCAGTTGTTGGGCAAATATCCTTCAGAAGCATTGTTGTGTGCAAAGTTGCAATGGGCTTTGTGCAAGATTGTGTTTTTTGCAGTCTTCTGTGAGAAGTTTCTGTTATCAGGCATACAAGCCCAAGAATCCTTTTTTGCGTGCCCTTCCCTGGCTCTATTTGTCAGGGTTTTGGTTAGGAGAGGGGTATTTTAAACAATCTCAATGTAAAAACTACCATAAGGTAGGAAGCCCAATTACTTGTTTCATCTTCATAAAATAACTTTTCATAAAATCTCTCTAAACGTGGAAATATCTAAACCGTTTTCTGTATAAACGTGGAAATATCTACACAGCTATCTCTGTAAACGTGTAAACATTTACAACGCTATCTGTATAAACATGGAACTAATTAAACCGCCGTCTCTATAAACATGGAAATATGTACAACGCTATCTCTATAAACATGGAAATATCTACACCGCTGTCTGTATAAGCAAGAAATATCAACATAGCTATCTGTATAAATATGGAAATATCTACACCGCTGTCTCTATAAACATGGAAATATCTAAACCTCTATCTGTATAAACATGGAAATATCTACACCACTGTCTCTATAAACATGGAAATATCTACAAAGCTATCTCTATAACCATCCAAATATCTACTTCACTGTCTCTATAAACATGGAAATATCTACAAAGCCATCTCTATAAACGTGGAAATATCTACAATGCTGTCTCTAGAAACATGGAAATATCTACAGCGCTATCACTATAAACGTGGAAATATCTACACCGCTATCTCTATAAACATGGAAATATCTACACCGCTATCTCTATAAACGTGGAACATCTACACCGCTATCTCTATAAACCTGGAAATATCTACACCGCTGTAAGTATAAATGTGGAAATATCTACACCGCTGTATGTATAAACATGGAAATATCTACACCGCTATCTCTATAAACGTGGAAATATCTACAGCACAATCTGTATAAACGTGGAAATATCTATACCGCTATCTAAACTTGGAAATATCTACATCACTATCTGTATAAACGTGTAAATATCTACACCGCTATCTTTGCAAATGTGCAAATAGCTTTGCCGCTATCCCTATAAACATGGAAATATCTACACCGCTGTCTCTATAAACATGGAAATATCTACACCGCTATCTCTATAAAGATGGAAATATCTAAACCGCAATCTCTATAAACATGGAAATATCTAGACCGCTGTCTCTATAAACATGGAAATACCTACACAGTCATCTGTATAAACATGGAAATATCTTCAGCAATATCGTTATAAACATGGAAATATCTACACAGCCATCTCTATAAACAGGGTAATATATACACCACTATCTGTATAAACATGGAAATAGCCACACCGCTATCTGTATAAACATGGAAATATCTACACCGCCATCTATAAAAACATGGAATTATCTACACAGTCATCTGTATAAACATGGAAATAACTACACCTCCATCTGTATAAACATGGAAATACTTACACTGCGATCTGTATACTCATGGAAATTTCTACACAGCCATCTGTATAAATATGGAAATGTCTACACCGCTATCTCCATAAACATGGAAATACCTACACCGCTATCTCTATAAACATGGAAATATCTACACTGCTATCTGTATAAACATGGAAATATCTACACCGCTATCTGTATAAACATGGAAATATCTGCACCGCTATCTGTATATACATGGAAATATCTACACCGCTATCTGTATAAACACGGAAATATCTACACCGCTATCAGTACATCCATGGCCATATATACATCGCTATCTGAATAAACACGGAAGTATCTCCACCGCTATCTCTATAAACATGGAAATATCTACACGGCAAACTTTATAAACATGGAAATATCTACACTGCTCTCTGTATAAACATGGAAATATATACAACACTATCTGAGTAAACATTGAAATATCGACACAGCTATCTGTGTAAACATGGAAATATGTACACCGCTATCAGTATAAACTTGGAAATGTCTACACCGCTGTCTGTATAAACATGGAAATATCTCCACTGCTGTCTACATAAACATGGAAATAACTACACTGCTATCTGTATATACATGTAAATACCTACACCGCTATCTGTATAAACATGGAAATACCTACACAGTCATCTGTATAAACATGGAAATATCTACACCACCATCTGTATAAACATGGAAATATATACACCGCCATCTGTATAAACTTGGAAATATCTACACAGCCATCTGAATATACAAGGAAATATCTACACCGCTATCTGTATAAACATGGAAATAACTACAAAGCTATCTGTATAAACATGGAAATATCTACACCGCTATCCCTAAACACAGGGAAATATCAATACCACTATGTGTATAAACATGGACAAACCTACACCGCTATCTGTATAAACATGGAAATAACTTCACCGCTATCACTATAAAGATGGAAATACCTACATCGCTATATCTATAAACATGGAAATATCTACTCCGCTATCTCTAAAAACATGGAAAGATCTACACCGCCATCTGCATAAACATGGAAATGTCTACACCGCCGTCTGCATAAAGATGTAAATATCTACACCGCGAGCTGTATAAACATGGAAATATCTACAACACCATCTGTATAAACATGGAAATACCAACAATGCTATCTCTATAAACATGGAAATACCTGCACCACTATCTGTATAAACATGGAAATACCTACACTGCTATCTCTATAAACATGGAAATATTTACACCGCTATCTGTGTAAACATGGAAATACCTACACCGCTATCTCTATAAACACGGAAATATACACACCGCCATCTCTATAAACATGGAAATATCTACACCGCCATCTACATGAACAAGGAAATATCTACACTGCCATCTATATAAACAAGGAAATTTCCAAACCGTCATGTATATAAACATGGAAATATCTACACTGCCATCTGTAGAAAGATGGAAATAACTACACCGCGATCTGTATAAACATGGAAATATCTACAAAATGATCTGTATAAACATGGAAATATCTACACCGCCATCTGTATAAACACGGAAATATCTACACCGCCATCTGTATAAAGATGCAAATATCTACACCGCGAGCTGTATAACCAAGGAAATATCTACACCACGATCTGTACAAACATGGAAATACCAACAAGGCTATCTGTATAAACATGGAAATATCTACACCGCTATCTGTATAAACATGGAAATATCTACACCGCTATGTCTAAAAACTTGGAAATATCTACACCACCATCTCTATAAACATGGATATATCTACACTGCCATCTACATAAAAAAGGAAATATCTACACCGCCATATATATAAACATGGAAATAACTACACCGCTATCTGTATAAACATGGAAATATCTACACTGCCATCTGTACTAAGATGGAAATATCTACACCACGATCTGTATAAACATGGAAATATCTACAACGCTCTCTGTATGAACATGGAATTATCTACAACGCTATCTGTATAAACATGGAAATATCTACACCGCTATCTGTATAAACATGGAAATATGTACACAGCTATCTCCATAAACATGGAAATACTGACACCGCTATCTGTATAAACATGGAAATATCTACAACGCTATGTCTATAAACGTGGAAATATATACACAACCATCACTATAAACATGGAAATATCTACACCGCCATCTACATAAACACGGAAATATCTACACCGCCATCTATATAAACATGGAAATATCCACATGGCCATCTGTATAAACATGGAAAAATCTACACTGCCATCTGTAGAGAGATGGAAATATCTACACCGCGATCTGTATAAACATGGAAATATCTGCACAATGATCTGTATAAACATGGAAATATATACACCGCTATCTGTATAAACTTGGAAATATCTACTCCGCCATCTGTATAAACATGGAAATACCTACACAGTTATCTGTATAAACATGGAAATATTTACACTGCTATCTCTATAAACGTGGAAATAACTACACCGCTATCTCTATGAACATGAAAATATCTACACCGCCGTCTCTACAAAAATGAAAATATCTACACTTCCATCTCCATAAACATGGAACTATCTACACCGCCATCTGTATAAACATGGAAATATCTACAACGCCATCTGTAAAAACATGGAATTATCTACACCACCATCTGTATAAACATAGAAATATCTACACCGCCATCATTATAAACATTGAAATATCTACACCGCCATCTACATAAACAAGGAAACATCTACACCGCCATCTATATAAACATGGAAATATCTACACCACCATCTACATAAGCAAGGAAATATCTACACCGCCATCTATATAAACATGGAAATATCCACACCGCCATCTGTATAAACATGGAAATATCTACACCGCCATCTGTAGAAGGATGGAAATATCTACACCGTGATCTGTATAAACATGGAAATATCTACACCGCTACCTGTATAAACTTGGAAATATTTACACCGCTATCTCTACAAACATGGAAATATCTGCACCGCTATCTGTATAAACATGGAAATATCTGCACCACTATCTCTATAATGATGGAAATATCTACGCTGCCATCTGTATAAACATGGAAATATCTACACTGTCATCTATATAAACATGGAAATATCTACACTGCCATCAGTATAAACCTGGAAATATCTACACAGCCATCTGTATAAACATGGAAATATCTACACAGCCATCAGAATAAACATGGAAATATCTACACCGCTATCTCTATAAACATGGAAATATCTACACCGCTATCTCTATAAACATGGAAAAACCTACAACGCAATCGCTGTAAACATGGAAATAATTACACCGCCATCAGTAAAAACATGGAAATACCTACACAGTCATCTGTATAAACATGGAAATATCTATACCACCAATTGTAGAAACATGGAAATATCTACACTGCTATCTGTATACACATGGAAACATCTACATGGGCATCTGTAGAAAGATGGAAATATCTACACCGCTGTCCGTATAAACATGGAAATATCTGCACCGCTGTCTCTATAAACGTGGAAATATCTACACCGCTATGTGTATAAACATGGAAATATCTACACCGCTGTCTCTATAAACATGGAAATATCTAGACCAATATATCTATAAACATGCAAATATCTACACCGCTGTCTCCATAAACATGGAAATATCTACAATGCTATCTCTATAAACACGCAAATATCTACATCACTGTCTCTATAAACATGGAAATATCTACACCGCTATCTCTATGAACATGGAAATATCTGCACCGCTGTCTCTAGAAACAAGGAAATATCTACACCGCTATCTCCATAAACGTGGAAATATATACACCGCTATCTCTAAAAACATGGAAATATCTACACCGCTATCTCTATAAACGTGGGAACATCTACACCGCTAAATCTATAAACCTGGAAATATCTACACCGCTATAAGAATAAATGTGGAAATATCTACACCGCTATCTCTATAAACATGGAAATACTTACACCGCTATCTGTATAAACATGGAAATATTTACAAAGCTATCTCTATAAACATGGAAATATCTACACTGCTCTCTATAAACATGGAAATATCTACACCACTATCTGTAAAACATGGAAATATCTACACCGCTGTCTGTATAAACATGGAAATATATACTCGGCTATCTGTTTAAACATGGAAATATCTACACCACTGACTGTATAAACATGGAAATATCTTCACCGCTCTCTGTATAAACATGGAAATAACTACACAGCTGTCTCTATAAACATGGAAATATCTACACCGCTATCTGTAGAAACATGGAAATATCTACACCGTTGTCTCTATAAACCTGGAAATATCTACACCGTTATCTGTATTAATGAGGAAATACCTACACCGCTATCTGTATAGACATGGAAATATCTACACCGGTATGTGTATAAACGTGGAAATATCTGCACCGCTATGTGTATAAACTTGGAAATTTCTACACCGCAATCGGTATAAAAGTGGAAATATCTTCACCGCTATCTGTATAAACGTGGAAATATCTACACCGCTATCTCTATAAACGGGGAAATATCTACACCGCTATCTGTATCAACGTGGGAATATCTATACCGCTATCCCTATCAACGTGTAAACATTTACACGGCTATCTGTATAAACATGGAAATATTTACACCGCTATCTCTAAAAACATGGAAATATCTACACCACTATGTCTATAAACATGAAAATATTTACACCGCTATCTGTATAATCATGGAAATATTTACACCGCTATCTGTAAAAACTTGGAAATATTTACACCGCTATGTCTATAAAAATGGAAGTATCTACACCGCTATAAGAATAAATGTGGAAATATCTACACCGCTATCTCTATAAACATGGAAATACTTACACCGCTATCTGTATAAACATGGAAATATTTACAAAGCTATCTCTATAAACATGGAAATATCTACACTGCTCTCTATAAACATGGAAATATCTACACCACTATCTGTAAAACATGGAAATATCTACACCGCTGTCTGTATAAACATGGAAATATATACTCGGCTATCTGTTTAAACATGGAAATATCTACACCACTGACTGTATAAACATGGAAATATCTTCACCGCTCTCTGTATAAACATGGAAATAACTACACAGCTGTCTCTATAAACATGGAAATATCTACACCGCTATCTGTAGAAACATGGAAATATCTACACCGCTGTCTCTATAAACCTGGAAATATCTACACCGTTATCTGTATTAATGAGGAAATACCTACACCGCTATCTGTATAGACATGGAAATATCTACACCGGTATGTGTATAAACGTGGAAATATCTGCACCGCTATGTGTATAAACTTGGAAATTTCTACACCGCAATCGGTATAAAAGTGGAAATATCTTCACCGCTATCTGTATAAACGTGGAAATATCTACACCGCTATCTCTATAAACGGGGAAATATCTACACCGCTATCTGTATCAACGTGGGAATATCTACACCGCTATCCCTATCAACGTGTAAACATTTACACGGCTATCTGTATAAACATGGAAATATTTACACCGCTATCTCTAAAAACATGGAAATATCTACACCACTATGTCTATAAACATGAAAATATTTACACCGCTATCTGTATAATCATGGAAATATTTACACCGCTATCTGTAAAAACTTGGAAATATTTACACCGCTATGTCTATAAAAATGGAAGTATCTACACCGCTATCTCCATAAACATGAAAATATCTACACTGTTGTTTGTATGAACATGAAAATATCTACTCCGCTATCTCTATAAACATAGAAATATCTACATTGCTGTCTGTATAAACATGGAAATATCTACACCGCTATCTGTATAAACATGGAAATATCTACACCGCTATCTGTATAAACATAGAAATATCTACACGGAAAGCTGTATAAACATGGAAATATCTAGACAGTCATCTCTATAAACATGGAAATATCTATACTGCTATCTGTATAAACATGGAAATACCCACAACGCTATCTGTATAAACATGGATATACCCACACCGCTATCTGTATAAAGATGGAAATATCTGCACCGGTATCTTTATAAACATGGAAATATCTTCAACTCTATCTGTGTAAACATAGAAATATCTACACGGCTATTTGTGAAAACATGGAAATATCTGCACCGCTATCTGTATAAAGATGGAAATATCTACACCACTATCTGTAAAACGAGGAAATATATACACCACTCTCTGTATAAACCTGGAAATATCTACACCGATATCTGTATAAACATGGAAATATCTACACCGCTACCTGTATAAACAAGGAAATATCTACACCGCCACCTGTATAAACATGGAAATACCTACACCGCTATCTGTATAAATATGGAAATATCCACACCGCTATCTGTATAAATATGGAAATATCCACACCGCTATCTCTATAAACTTGGAAATACCTACACCGCTTTCTCTATAAACATGGAAATATCTACACTGCAATCTCTATATACATGGAAATATCTACACCGCCATCTTTATAAACATGAAAATACCTAAACCGCCATCTTCAGAAACATGGATGTATCTACACCGCCATCTGTATAAACATGGAAATATCTACACTGTCATCTGTATAAACATGGAAATAGCTACAGCGCCATCTGTATAAACATGGAAATATCTACACCGCCATCTGTACACAGATGGAAATATCTACAAAGCCATCTGTATAAACATGGAGATGTCTACACTGCTATCTCTATAAACATGGAAATATCTACACCGCTATCTGTAGAAACATGGAAATATCTACATCGCTATCTGTATAAACAGGGATATATCTCCACCGCTATCTGTATAAACATGGAAATATCTACAACGCTATCTGTATAAACAAGGAAATATCTACACCGCTATCTGTATAAACATGGAAATATCTACAACGCTATCTGTGTAAACATGGAAATATCTACACAGCTATCTGTGTAAACTTTGAAATATCTACACAGCTATCTGTGTAAAAATGGAAATATCTACACAGCAATCTGTGCAAAGATGGAAATATCTACACTGCTATCTCTGTAAACATGGAAATATCTACACCGCTATCTGTATAAACATGGAAATATCTATACCGCAGTCTCTATAAACATGGAAATATCTCCACCGCTATCTGTATAAACATGAAAATATCTACACCGCTTTCTGTATAAACATGGACATATCTACACCGCAGTCTGTATAAACATGGAAATATCTACAACGCTATGTGTGTAAACATGGAAATATCTACACAGCTATCTGTGTAAACTTGGAAATATCTACACAGCTATCTGCGTAAATATGGAAATATCTTCACGGCAGTCTGTGCAAAGATGGAAATAACTACACCGCTATCTCTGTAAACATGGAAATATCTACAACGCTACCTGTATAAACATGGAAATATCTACACTGCCATCTGTAGAAACATGGAAATATCTACACCGCTATCTATATAAATATGGAAATATCTACACCGCTATCTCTATATACATGGAAATATCTACACCGCCAACTCTATAAACATGAAAATATCTACACCGCCATCTTCAGAAACATGGATGTATCTACACCGCCATCTCTATAAACTTGGAAATATCTACACCACTATATGTATAAACATGTAAATATCTTCACTTCTATCTGTATAAATATGGAAATATCTACACCGCCATCTGTATAAACATGGAAATATCTACACCGCAATCTGTATAAATATGGAAATACCTGCACCGCCACCTCTATAGACATGTAAATATCTACACCGCTATCTGTATAAACAGGGAAATATCTCCACCACTATGTGTATAAACATGGAAACATCTACACCGCTTTCTGTATAAACATGGAAATATCTACACCGCTATCTGTATATACATGGAAATATATACAATGCTATATGCGTAAACATGGAAATATCTAAACCGCTATCTCTATAAACATGGAAATACCAACACCGTTATCTGTATAAACATGGAAATATCTACACCGCTAAATCTATAAACATGAAAATACTTACACCACCATCTCTATAAGCATGGAAATATTTACACCGCTATCTCTATAAACATAGAAATAACTACACCGCCATCCCTATAAACAAGGAAATCTCTACACCGCCATCTGCATATACATGGAAATATCTACACACACATCTGTATAAACATGGAAATATATACACTGCCATCTGTATAAACTGGGAAATATCCACACTGACATCTGTAGAAAGATGGAAATGTCTACAAAGAGATCTGTATAAACATGGGAATTCCTACACCGCTACCTCTATAAACATGGAAATATCTACACCACTTTCTGTATAAACATGGAAACATCTACACCGCTATCTGTATAAACATGGAAATATATACAATGCTATCTGCGTAAACATGGAAATATCTACACCGCTATCTCTATAAACATGGACATATCTACAGCGCCATCTGTTTAAACATGGAAATATCTACACCGCCATCTGTACACACATGGAAATATCTACAAAGCCATCTGTATAAACATGGAAATATCTACACTGCTATCTCTATAAACATGGAAATATCTACACCGCTATCTGCAGAAACATGGAAATATCTACATAGCTATCTGTATAAAGAGGGATATATCTCCACCGCTATCTGTATAAACATGGAAATATCTACAACGCTATCTGTATAAACATGGAAATATCTACACCGCAATCTGTATAAACATGGAAATATCTACACAGATATCTGTGTAAACTTTGAAATATCTACACAGCTATCTGTGTAAAAATGGAAATATCTACACAGCAATCTGTGCAAAGATGGAAATATCTACACTGCTATCTCTGTAATCATGGAAATATCTACACCGCTATCTGTATAAACATGGAAATATCTATACCGCAGTCTCCATAAACATGGAAATATCTCCACCGCTATCTGTATAAACATGAAAATATCTACAACGCTTTCTGTTTAAACATGGACATATCTACACCGCAGTCTGTATAAACATGGAAATATCTACAACGCTATGTGTGTAAACATGGAAATATCTGCACAGCTATCTGTGTAAACTTGGAAATAACTACTCAGCTATCTGCGTAAACATGGAAATATCTACACGGCAATCTGTGCAAAGATGGAAATAACTACACCGCTATCTCTGTAAACTTGGAAATATCTACACCGCTACCTGTATAAACATGGAAATATCTACACCGCTGTCTGTATAAACAAGGAAGTATCTACACCGCCATCAGTAGAAACATGGAAATATCTGCACCGCAATCTGTATAAACATGGAAATACCTACACCGCTATCTGTATAAATATGGAAATATCTACACCGCTATCTCCATAAACATGGAAATATCTACACTGCAATCTCTATATACATGGAAATTTCTACATGCCCATCTCTATAAACATGAAAATATCTACACCGCCATCTTCAGAAACATGGATGTATCTACACCGCCATCTGTATAAACTTGGAAATATCTACACCACTATCTGTATAAACAAGGAAATATCTTCACCTCTATCTGTATAAACATGGAAATATCTACACCGCCATCTGTATAAAGATGGAAATATCTACACCGCAATCTGTATAAATATGGAAATACCTACACCGCTACCTCTATAGACATGTAAATATCTACACCTCTATCTGTATAAACATGGAAATATCTTCACTGCCATGTGTATAAAGATGGAAATATCTACACCGTTATCTGTATAAACAGGGAAATGTCTCCACCGCTATCTGTATAAACATGGAAATATCTTCACTGCTTTCGGTATAAACATGGAAATATCAATACCGATATCAGTATATACTTGGAAATATATACAATGCTATCTGCGTAACCATGGAAATATCTACACCGCTATCTCTATAAACATGGAAATACCAACACCGTTATCTGTATAAACATGGAAATATCTACACCGCTATCTCTATAAACATGAAAATACTTACACCATCATCTCTATAAGCATGGAAATATTTACACCGCTATCTCTGTAAACATAGAAATAACTACACCGAAATCCCTATAAACATGGAAATATCTACACCGCCATCTGCATATAAATGAAAATATGTACACACACATCTGTGTAAACATGGGAATATCTACACTGCCATCTGTATAAACTTGGAAATATCTACACTGACATCTGTAGAAAGATGGAGATGTCTACAAAGTGATCTGTATAAACATGGGAATTTCTACACCGCTACCTGTATAAACATGGAAATATCTACAACACTATCTGTATCAACATGGAAATAACTACACCGCAATCTTTATAAGCATGGAAATATCTACAATGCTATCTCTGTAAACATGGAAATATCTACACAGCTATCTGTGTAAACTTGGAAATAACTACACCGCAATCTGTGTAAATTTGGAAATACCTACACCGCAATCTGTGCAAAGATGGAAATATCTACACCGCTATTTCTCTAAACATGGAATTATGTACACAGCTATCTGTATAAACATGGAAATATCTACAGTGCCATCTCTATAAATATGGAAATATCTACAATGCCATCAGTATAAACATGGAAATATCTACACTGTCATCTGTACAAACATGGAAATATCTACACCGCTATCTCTATAAACATGGAAATATCTACACCATTATCTGTATAAACATGGAAATATCTATATCGCTATCTGTATAAACAGGGAATTATGTCCACCGCTATCTGTATAAACATGGAAATATCTACACCGCTTTCTGTATAAACTTGGAAATATCTACACCGCTATCTGTATAAACATGTAAATATATACAATGCTATCTGCGTAAACATGGAAATATCTACACAGCTATCTGTGTAAACTTGGAAATATATACAGAGCTATCTGTGTAAAAATGGAAATATCTACACAGCAATGTGTGCAAAGATGGAAATATCTACACTGCT
This sequence comes from Pan paniscus, assembly GCF_029289425.2. Taxonomy (NCBI): domain Eukaryota; kingdom Metazoa; phylum Chordata; class Mammalia; order Primates; family Hominidae; genus Pan; species Pan paniscus. The sequence continues at coordinate 2,781,626 of NC_073256.2, forward strand.
ATCTCTGTAAACATGGAAACATCTACACCGCTTTCTGTATAAACATGGAAATATCTACACCGCTATCTGTATAAACATGGAAATATATACAATGCTATCTGCGTAAACATGGAAATATTTACACAGCTATCTGTGTAAACTTGGAAAAATCTACACTGCTATCTCTGTAAACATGGAAATATCTACACCGCTATCTGTATAAACATGGAAATATCCATACCGCAGTCTCTATAAACGTGGAAATATCTCCACCGCTATCTGTATAAACATGAAAATAACTACACCGCTATCTGTATAATCATGGACATATCTAAACCGCAATCTGTATAGACATGGAAATATCTACACAGCTATCTGTGTAAACTTGGAAATATCTACACAGCTATCTGCGTAAACTTGGAAATATCTACACGGCAATCGGTGCAAAGATCGAAATAACTACACCGCTATCTGTGTAAACTTGGAAATATCTACAACGCTACCTGTATAAACATGGAAATATCTACACAGCTGTCTGTATAAACAAGGAAATATCTACACCGCCATCTATAGAAACCTGGAAATATCTACACCGCAATCTGTATAAACATGGAAATACCTACGCCGCTATCTGTATATATATGCAAATATCTACACCGCTATCTCTATAAACATGGAAATACCTACACCGATTTCTCTATAAACATGAAAATATCTACACTGCTATCTCTATATACATGGAAATATCTACACCTCCATCTCTATAAACATGAAAATATCTACACCGCCATCTTCAGAAACATGAATGTATCTACACCACCATCTGTATAAACATGGAAATATCTACACCACTATCTGTATAAACATGGAAATATCTTCACTGCCATCTGTATAAACATGAAAATATCTACACCGCCATCTGTATAAAGATGGAAATATCTACACCGGGAGCTGTATAAACATGGAAATAGCTACACGGCTATCTGTACAAACATGGAAATACCAACACCGTTATCTGTATAAGCATGGAAATATCTACACCGCTATCTCTATAAACATGAAAATACTTACACCATCATCTCTATAAACATGGAGATATTTACACCGCTAACTCTATAAACACAGAAATAACTTCACCGCCATCTCTATAAACATGGAAATATCTACACCTCCATCTTAATCAACATGGAAATATCAACAGAGACATCTGTATAAACATGGAAATATCTACACTGCCGTCTGTATAAACTTGGAAATATCTACCCTGACATCTGTAGGAAGATGGAAATGTCTACAATGCGATCTGTATAAACATGGGAATAACTACACCACAATCTGTATAAACATGGAAATATGTACAATGCTATCTCTGTAAACATGGAAATATCTACACCGCTATCTCTGTAAACATAGAAATAACTACACCGAAATCCCTATAAACATGGAAATATCTACACCGCCATCTGCATATAAATGGAAATATGTACACACACATCTGTGTAAACATGGGAATATCTACACTGCCATCTGTATAAACTTGGAAATATCTACACTGACATCTGTAGAAAGATGGAGATGTCTACAAAGTGATCTGTATAAACATGGGAATTTCTACACCGCTACCTGTATAAACATGGAAATATCTACAACACTATCTGTATCAACATGGAAATAACTACACCGCAATCTTTATAAGCATGGAAATATCTACAATGCTATCTCTGTAAACATGGAAATATCTACACAGCTATCTGTGTAAACTTGGAAATAACTACACCGCAATCTGTGTAAATTTGGGAATACCTACACCGCAATCTGTGCAAAGATGGAAATATCTACACCGCTATTTCTCTAAACATGGAAATATGTACACAGCTATCTGTATAAACATGGAAATATCTACAGTGCCATCTGTATAAATATGGAAATATCTACAATGCCATCAGTATAAACATGGAAATATCTACACTGTCATCTGTACAAACATGGAAATATCTACACCGCTATCTCTATAAACATGGAAATATCTACACCATTATCTGTATAAACATGGAAATATCTATATCGCTATCTGTATAAACAGGGAATTATGTCCACCGCTATCTGTATAAACATGGAAATATCTACACCGCTTTCTGTATAAACTTGGAAATATCTACACCGCTATATGTATAAACATGTAAATATATACAATGCTATCTGCGTAAACATGGAAATATCTACACAGCTATCTGTGTAAACTTGGAAATATATACAGAGCTATCTGTGTAAAAATGGAAATATCTACACAGCAATGTGTGCAAAGATGGAAATATCTACACTGCTATCTCTGTAAACATGGAAACATCTACACCGCTTTCTGTATAAACATGGAAATATCTACACCGCTATCTGTATAAACATGGAAATATATACAATGCTATCTGCGTAAACATGGAAATATCTACACAGCTATCTGTGTAAACTTGGAAAAATCTACACTGCTATCTCTGTAAACATGGAAATATCTACACCGCTATCTGTATAAACATGGAAATATCCATACCGCAGTCTCTATAAACGTGGAAATATCTCCACCGCTATCTGTATAAACATGAAAATAACTACACCGCTATCTGTATAATCATGGACATATCTAAACCGCAATCTGTATAGACATGGAAATATCTACACAGCTATCTGTGTAAACTTGGAAATATCTACACAGCTATCTGCGTAAACTTGGAAATATCTACACGGCAATCGGTGCAAAGATCGAAATAACTACACCGCTATCTGTGTAAACTTGGAAATATCTACAACGCTACCTGTATAAACATGGAAATATCTACACAGCTGTCTGTATAAACAAGGAAATATCTACACCGCCATCTATAGAAACCTGGAAATATCTACACCGCAATCCGTATAAACATGGAAATACCTACGCCGCTATCTGTATATATATGCAAATATCTACACCGCTATCTCTATAAACATGGAAATACCTACACCGATTTCTCTATAAACATGAAAATATCTACACTGCTATCTCTATATACATGGAAATATCTACACCTCCATCTCTATAAACATGAAAATATCTACACCGCCATCTTCAGAAACATGAATGTATCTACACCGCCATCTGTATAAACATGGAAATATCTACACCACTATCTGTATAAACATGGAAATATCTTCACTGCCATCTGTATAAACATGAAAATATCTACACCGCCATCTGTATAAAGATGGAAATATCTACACCGGGAGCTGTATAAACATGGAAATAGCTACACGGCTATCTGTACAAACATGGAAATACCAACACCGTTATCTGTATAAACATGGAAATATCTACACCGCTATCTCTATAAACATGAAAATACTTACACCATCATCTCTATAAACATGGAGATATTTACACCGCTAACTCTATAAACACAGAAATAACTTCACCGCCATCTCTATAAACATGGAAATATCTACACCTCCATCTTAATCAACATGGAAATATCAACAGAGACATCTGTATAAACATGGAAATATCTACACTGCCGTCTGTATAAACTTGGAAATATCTACCCTGACATCTGTAGGAAGATGGAAATGTCTACAATGCGATATGTATAAACATGGGAATAACTACACCACAATCTGTATAAACATGGAAATATGTACAATGCTATCTCTGTAAACATGGAAATATCTACACAGCTATCTGTGTAAACTTGGAAATATCTACACCGCTATCTGTGTAAATTTGGCAATACCTACACCGAAATCTATGCAAAGATGGAAATACCTACACCGCTATCTTTGTAAACATGGAAATATCTACACCGATATCTGTATAAACATGGAAATATCTACACTGCCATCTGTATGAACATGGAAATACCTAAACAGCTTTCTCTATAAACATGAAAATATATACACTGCTATCTCTATATACATGGAAATATCTACACCTCCATCTCTATAAACATGAAAATATCTACACCGCCATCGTCAGATACATGGGTGTATCTACACCGCCATCTGTATAAACATGGAAATATCTACACCAATATCTGTATATACATGGAAATAACTTCACTGCCATCTGTATAAACATGGAAATATCTACACCAATATCTGTATATACATGGAAATAACTTCACTGCCATCTGTATAAACTTGGAAATATCTACACCGCCATCTGTATAAAGATGGAAATATCTACACCGCAATCTGTATAAACATGAAAATATTTACACCGCTATCTCTACAGACATGGAAATAACTACACCGCCATCTGTATAAACATGGAAATATCTACACTGCCATGTGTATAAAGATGGAAATTTCTACACCGCGAGCTGTATAAACATGGAAATATCTACACCGCCATCTGTATAAACATGGAAATACCAACACCGCTATCTGTATAAACATGGAAATATCTACACCGCTATCTCAATAAACATGAAAATATTTACACCACCACCTCTATAAACATGGAAATATTTACTCCGCTATCTCTATAAACTTAGAAATAAATAGACCGCCATATCTATAAACATGGAAATATCTACACCGCTATCTGCATAAACATTTAAATATCTACACAGACATGTGTATAAACATGGAAATATCTACACCGCCATCTCTATAAACATGAAAATATCTACACCGCCATCTTCAGAAACATGGATGTATCTACACCGCCATCTGTATAAACATGGAAATATCTACACCACTATCTGTATAAACATGGAAATATCTTCACTGCCATCTGTATAAACTTGGAAATACCTACACCGCCATCTGTATAAACATGGAAATATCTACAGCACAATCTGTATAAATATCGAATTACCTACACCGCTATCTCTATAGACATGCAAATAGCTACACCGCTATCTGTATAAACATGGAAATATCTACACTGCCATCTGTATAAAGATGGAAATATCTACACCACGAGCTGTATAAACATGGAAATATCTACACCGCTATCTGTATAAACATGGAAATAACAACACCGTTATCTGTATAAACATGGACATATCTACACCGCTATCTCTATAAACATGGAAATACTTACACCACCATCTCTATAAACATGGAGATATTTACAACGCTATGTCTATAAACATAGAAATATCTACACCGCCATCTCTATAAACATGGAATTATCTACACTGCCATCTGAATAAACATGGAAATATCTACACAGACATCTGTATAAACATGGAAATATCTACAGTGCCATCTGTATAAACTTGGAAATATCTACACTGACATCTGTAGAAAATTGGAAATGTCTACAAAGCGATCTGTATAAACTTGGGAATTTCTACACCGCTACCTGTATAAACATGGAAATATCTACAACGCTATCTGTATCCACATGGAAATTACTACACCGCAATCTGTATAAACACGGAAATATCTACAATGCTATCTCTGTAAACATGGAAATATCTACACAGCTATCTCTCTAAACATGGAAATATCTACACTGATATCTGTATAAACATGGAAATATCTACACTGCCATCTGTATAAACATGGAAATATCTACAGCACCATCTGTTTAAACATGGAAATATCTACACCGCCATCTGTACACACATGGGAATATCTACAAAGCCATCTGTATAAACATGGAAATATCTACACTGCTATCTCTATAAACATGGAAATATCTTCACCGCTATCTGTAGAAACATGGAAATATCTACAACACTATCTGTATAAACATGGAAATAGCTACACCGCTATCTGTATAAACATGGAAATATCTAAAATGCTATCTGTGTAAACATGGAAATATCTACACAGCTATCTGTGTAAACTTTGAAATATCTACACAGCTATCTGTGTAAAAATGGAAATATCTACACAGCAATCTGTGCAAAGATGGAAATATCTACACTGCTATCTCTGTAAACATGGAAATATCTACACCGCTATCTGTATAATCATGGAAATATCTGTACCGCAGTCTCTATAAACATGGAAATATCTCCACCACTATCTGTATAAACATGAAAATATCTACACCGCTTTCTGTATAAACATGGAAATATCTACAACGCTATGTGTGTAAACATGGAAATCTCTACACAGCTATCTGTGTAATCTTGGAAATATCTACACAGCTATCTGCGTAAACATGGAAATATCTACACGGCAATCTGTGAAAAGATGGAAATAACTACACCGCTATCTCTGTAAGCATGGAAATATCTACACCGCTACCTGTATAAACATGGAAATATCTACACCGCTGTCTGTATAAACAAGGAAATATCTACGCCGCCATCTGTATAAACATGGAAATATCTACACCGCAATCTGTATAAACATGGAAATACCTACACCGCTATCTGTATAAATATGGAAATATCTACACCGCTATCTCTATAAATATGGAAATATCTACACTGCAATCTCTATATACATGGAAATATCTACACGGCCATCTATATAAACATGAAAATATCTACACCGCCATCTTCAGAAACATGGATGTATCTACACCGCCATCTCTATAAACTTGGAAATATCTACACCTATATCTGTATAAACATGGAAATATCTTCACTTCTATCTGTATAATCTTGGAAATATCTACACCGCCATCTGTATAAAGATGGAAATATCTTCACTGCAATCTGTATAAATATGGTAATACCTACACCGCTACCTCTATAGACATGTAAATATCTACACCGCTATCTGTATAAACATGGAAATATCTACACTGCCATCTGTATAAAGATGGAAATATCTACACCGCTATCTATATAAACAGGGAAATATCTCCAAAACTATCTGTATAAACATGGAAATATCTACACCGCTTTCTGTGTAAACATGGAAATATCTATACCGCAGTCTCTATAAACATGGAAATATCTCCACCGCTATCTGTATAAACATGAAAATATCTACACCGCTATCTGTATAAACATGGAAATATATAAAATGCTATCTGCGTAAACATGGAAATATCTACACAGCTATCTGTGTAAACTTGGAAATATCTACACAGCTATCTGTGTAAAAATGGAAATATCTACACAGCAATCTGTGCAAAGGTGGAAATATCTACACTGCTATCTCTGTAAACATGGAAATATCTACACCGCTATCTGTATAAACATGGAAATATCTATACCGCAGTCTCTATAAACATGGAAATATCTCCACCGCTATCTGTATAAACATGAAAATATCTACACCGCTATCTGTATAATCATGGACATATCTAAACCGCAATCTGTATAAACATGGAAATATCTACCACGGTATGTGTGTAAACATGGAAATATCTACACAGCTATCTGTGTAAACTTGGAAATATCTACACCGCTACCTGTGTAAATTTGGCAATACCTACACCGCAATCTATGCATAGATGGAAATACCTACACGGCTATCTCTGTAAACATGGAAATATCTACCCCGATATCTGTATAAACATGGAAATATCTACACTGCCATCTGTATAAACATGGAAATACCTACACCGCTTTCTCTATAAACATGAAAATATCTACACTGCTATCTCTATATACATGGAAATATCTACACCTCCATCTCTATAAACATGAAAATATCTACACCGCCATCATCAGATACATGGGGGTATCTACACCGCCATCTGTATAAACATGGATATATCTACACCACTATCTGTATATACATGGAAATATATTCACGGCCATCTGTATAAACATGGAAATACCTACACCGCCATCTGTATAAAGATGGAAACATCTACACCGCAATCTGTATAAATATGGAAATATCTACACCGCTATCTCTACAGACATGGAAATATCTACACCGCTATCTGTGTAAACTTCGAAATATCTATACCGCTATCTGTGTAAATTTGGCAATACCTACACCGCAATCTGTGCAAAGATGGAAATACCTACACCGCTATCTCTGTAAACATGGAAATATCTACACTACCATCTGTATAAACATGGAAATATCTACAGCGCCATCTGTTTAAACATGGAAATATCTACACCGCAATCTGTACACACATGGAAATATCTACAAAGCCATCTGTATAAACATGGAAATATCTACACTGCTAACTCTATAAACATGGAAATATCTACACCGCTTTCTGTATAAACATGAAAATATCTACACCGCTATCTGTATAAACATGGAAATATATAAAATGCTATCTGCGTAAACATGGAAATATCTACACAGCTATCTGTGTAAACTTGGAATTATCTACACAGCTATCTGTGTAAAAATGGAAATATCTACACAGCAATCTGTGCAAAGATGGAAATATCTACACTGCTATCTCTGTAAACATGGAAATATCTACACCGCTATATGTATAAACATGGAAATATCTATACCGCAGTCTCTATAAACAGGGAAATATCTCCACCGCTATCTGTATAAACATGAAAATATCTACACCACTATCTGTATAATCATGGACATATCTAAACCGCAATCTGTATAAACATGGAAATATCTACCACGGTATGTGTGTAAACATGGAAATATCTACACAGCTATCTGTGTAAACTTGGAAATATCTACACCGCTACCTGTGTAAATTTGGCAATACCTACACCGCAATCTATGCAAAAATGGAAATACCTACACTGCTATCTCTGAAAACATGGAAATATCTACCCCGATATCTATAAAAACATGGAAATATCTACACAGCCATCTGTATAAACATGGAAATACCTACACCGCTTTCTCTATAAACATGAAAATATCTACACTGTTATCTCTATATACATGGAAATATCTACACCTCCATCTCTATAAACATGAAAATATCTACACCGCCATCATCAGCTACATGGGGGTATCTACACCGCCATCTGTATAAACATGGAAATATCTACACCATTATCTGTATATACATGGAAATATCTTCACGGCCATCTGTATAAACATGGAAATATCTACACCGCCATCTGTATAAAGATGGAAACATCTACACCACAATCTGTATAAATATGGAAATATCTACACCGCTATCTCTACAGACATGGAAATATCTACACCGTTATCTGTATAAACATGGAAATATCTACACTGCCATGTGTATAAAGATGGAAATATCTCCACGGCGAGCTGTATAAACATGGAAATACCAACACCGCTATCTGTATAAACATGGAAATATCTACACCGGTATCTCTATAAACATGAAAATACTTACACCAACATCTCTATAAACATGGAAATATTTACACCGCTATCTTTGTAAACTTAGAAATAAATAGACTGCCATCTCCATAAACATGGAAATATCTACACCGCTATCTGCATAAACATGGAAATATCTACACAGACATCTGTATAAGCTTGGAAATATCTACACCGCCATCTCTATAAACATGAAAATATCTACACTGCCATCTTCAGAAACATGGATGTTTCTACACCGCCATCTGTATAAACATGGAAATATCTACACCACTATCTGTATAAACATGGAAATATCTTCACTGCCATCTGTAAACATGGAAATATCTACACCGCCATCTGTACAAAGATGGAAATATCTACACCGCAATCTGTATAAATATGGAAATACCTACACCGCTATCTCTACAGACATGTAAATATCTACACCGCTATCTGAATAAACATGGAAATATCTACACTGCCATCTGTATAAAGATGGAAATATCTACACCACGAGCTGTATAAACTTGGAAATATCTACACCGCTATCTGTATAAACATGGAAATAACAACACCGTTATCTGTATAAACATGGAAATACCTACACCGCTATCTCTATAAACATGAAAATACTTACACCACCATCTCTATAAACATGGAGATATTTACAACGCTATCCCTATAAACCTAGAAATAACTACACCGCCATCTCTATAAACATGGAAATATCTACACTGCCATCTGAATAAACACGGAAATATCTACACAGACATCTGTATAAACATGGAAATATCTACACTGCCATCTGTATAAACTTGGAAATATCTACACTGACATCTGTAGAAAAATGGAAATGTCTACAAAGCGATCTGTATAAACATGGGAATTTCTACACCGCTACCTGTATAAACATGGAAATATCTACACTGCTATCTGTATCAACATGGAAATACCTACACCGCAATCTGTATAAACACAGAAATATCTACAATGCTATCTCTGTAAACATGGAAATATCTACACAGCTATCTGTGTAAACTTCAAAATATCTACACCGCTATCTGTGTAAATTTGACAATACCTACACCGCAATCTGTGCAAAGATGGAAATACCTACACAGCTATCTCTGTAAACATGGAAATATCTACACCGATATCTCTATAAACATGGAAATATCTACACTGCCATCTGTATAAACATGGAAATATCTACAGCGCCATCTGTTTAAACATGGAAATATCTACACCGCCATCTGTAAACACATGGAAATATCTACAAAGCCATCTGTATAAACATGGAAATATCTACACTGCTATCTCTATAAACATGGAAATATCCACACCGCTATCTGTAGAAACATGGAAATATCTACATAGCTATCTGTATAAAGAGGGATATATCTCCACCGCTATCTGTATAAACATGGAAATATCTACAACGCTATCTGTATAAACATGGAAATATCTACACCGCTATCTGTATAAACATGGAAATATCTACGCAGCTATCTGTGTAAGCTTTGAAATATCTACACAGCTATCTGTGTAAAAATGGAAATATCTACACAGCAATCTGAGCAAAGATGGAAATATCTACTCTGATATCTCTGTAAACATGGAAATAATTACACCGCTATCTGTATAAACATGGAAATATCTATACCGCAGTCTCTATAAACATGGAAATATCTCCACCACTATCTGTATAAACATGAAAATATTTACAACGCTTTCTGTATAAACATGGACATAACTACACCGCAGTCTGTATAAACATGGAAATATCTGCAACGCTATGTGTGTAAACATGGAAATATCTACACAGTATCTGTGTAAACTTGGAAATATCTACACAGCTATCTGAGTAAACATGGAAATATCTACACAGCTATCTGTATAAACATGGAAATGACTACAGTGCCATCTGTATAAACATGGAAATATCTACAGCGCCATCTGTATAAACATGGAAATATCAACACTGCCATCTGTACAAACATGGAAATATCTACACAGCCATCTGTATAAACATGGAAATATCTACACCGCTATCTCTACAAACATGGAAATATTTACACCGTTATCTGTATAAACATGGAAATATCTACATCGCTATCTGTATAAACAGGGAAATATCTCCACCGCTATATGTATAAACATGGAAATATCTACACCACTTTCTGTATAAACATGGAAATATCTACACCGCTATCAGTATAAACATGGAAACATATACAACGCTATCAGCGTAAACATGAAAATATCTACACAGCTGTCTGTGTAAACTTGGAAGAATCTACACAGCTATCTGTGTAAAAATGGAAATATCTACACAGCAATCTGTGCAAAGATGGATATATCTACACTGCTATCTCTGTAAACATGGAAATAACTACACCGCTATCTGTATTAACATGGAAATATCTATATCGCAGTCTCTATAAACATGGAAATATCTCCACAGCTATCTGTATAAACATGAAATTATCTACACCGCTATCTGTATAATCATGGACATATCTAAACCGCAATCTGTATAAACATGGAAATATGTACCACGGTATGTGTGTAAACATGGAAATATCTACACAGCTATCTGTGTAAACTTGGAAATATCTACACAGCTATCTGGGTAAACATGGAAATATCTACACGGCAATCTGTGCAAAGATGGAAATAACTACACCGCTATCTCTGTAAACTTGGAAATATCTACAACGCTACCTGTATAAACATGGAAATATCTACACCGCTATCTGTGTAAATTTGGCAATAACTACACCGCAATCTATGCAAAGATGGAAATACCTACACTGCTATCTCTGTAAACATGGAAATATCTACACCGCCATCTGTATAAACATGGAAATACCAACCCCGCTATCTGTATAAACATGGAAATATCTACATCGCTATCTCTATAAACTTGAAAATACTTACACCACCATCTCTATAAACATGGAAATATTTACACCGCTATCTCTATAAAGTTAGAAATAAATAGACCGCCATCTCTATAAACATGGAAATATCTACACCGCTATCTGCATAAACATGGAAATATCAACACAGACATCTGTATAAACATGGAAATATCTACACCGCCATCTCTATAAACATGAAAACATCTACACTGCCATCTTCAGAAACATGGATGTATCTACACCGCCATCTGTATAAACATGGAAATATCTACACCACAATCAGTATAAACATGGAAATATCTACACCCCTTTCTGTATAAACATGGAAATATCTACACTGCCATCTGTATTAAGATGGAAATATCTACACCACGAGCTGTATAAACATGGAAATATCTACACCGCTATCTGTATAAAAATGGAAATAACAACACCGTTATCTTTGTAAACATGGAAATATCTATACCGCTATCTCTATAAACATGAAAATACTTACACCACCATCTCTATAAACATGGAGATATTTACAACGCTATCTCTATAAACATAGTAATAACTAGACCGCCATCTCTAAAAACATGGAAATATCTACACCGCCATGTGAATGAACATGGAAATATCTACACAGACATCTGTATAAAAATGGAAATATCTACACTGCCATCTGTATAAACTTGAAAATAACTACCCTGACATCTGTAGAAAATTGGAAATGTGTACAAAGCGAACTGTATAAACATGGGAATTTCTACGCCGCTACCTGTATAAACATGGAAATATCTACACCGCTATCTGTATCAACATGGAAATAACTACGCCGCAATCTGTATAAACACGGAAATATCTACAATGCTATCTTTGTAAACATGGAAATATCTACACAGCTATCTGTGTAAACTTGGAAATATCTACACCGCTATCTGTGTAAATTTGGCAATACGTACACCGCAATCTGTGCAAAGATGGAAATACCTACAACGCTATCTCTGTAAACATGGAAATATCTACACCGAAATCTGTATAAACATGGAAATATCTACACTGCCATCTGTATAAACATGGAAATATCTACACCGCCATCTGTATAAACATGGAAATATCTACACCGCCATCAGTACACACATGGAAATATCTACAAAGCCATCAGTATAAACAAAGAAATAACTACACCGCCATCTCTATAAACATGGAAATATCTACACCGCCATCTGCATAAACATGGAAATATCTACACAGACATCTGAATAAACTTGGAAATGTCCACACTGACATGTGTAGAAAGATGGAAATATCTACAAAGCTATCTGTATAAACATGGGAATTTCTACACCGCTACCTGTATAAACATGGAAATATCTACACCGCTATCTGTATCAACATGGAAATAACTACACCGCTTTCTGTATAAACATGGAAATATCTACACAGCAATCTGTACAAAGATGGAAATACCTACACCGCAGTATCTATAAACATGGAAATATCTACACCGCTATCAGTATAAACATGGAAATAAATACACCGCTATCTGTATAAACATGGAAATTTTTACACCGCTATCTGTATAAACATGGAAATATTTCCACCGCTATCTTTATAAACACGGAAATACCTACACCGGTGTCTTTAAAAACATGGAAATACCTACACCGCTATCTCTGTAAACAATGAAATATCTATAACGCTATCTGTGTAAACATGGAAATATCTATACAGCTATCTGTGTAAACTTGGAAATATCTACACCACAATCTGTGTAAGCATGGAAATATCTACAACGCTATCTGTGTAAACATGGAAATATTTACATCGCTATCTGTGTAAACAGGGAAATATCTACACAGCTATCTGTAAAACGTGGAAATATCTACAGCACTATCTGTATAACCCTGAAAATATCTACACCGCTATCTGTATCAACATGTAAAAAACTACACCGCTATCTGTATAAACATGGAAATATCTACAATGATATCTCTGTAAACATGGAAATATCGACACAGTTGTCTGTGTAAACTTGGAAATATCTACACCGCTATCTGTGTAAAGTTTGCAATGTCTACACCGTAATCTGTGCAAAGATGGAAATATCTTTACCCCTATATCTGTAAACATGGAAATATCTACACCGCTATATGTATAAACATGGAAATATCTACACCGCCAACTGTATTCACATGGAAATATCTACACAGCCATCTGTATAAACATGGAAATATCTACACCGCTATCTCTATAAACATGGAAATATCTACAAAATCATCTGTATACACATGGAAATATCTACAAAGCAATCTGTATAAACATGCAAATACCTACAATACCATCTGTTTACACATGGAAATATCTACAGTCATCTGTATAAATATGGAAATAACTACACCGCCATCTGTGTAAACATGGAAATATCTACACTGCCATCTGTAGAAAGGTGGAAATATCTACACCGCTACGTCTATAAATATGGAAATATCTACACCGACATCTCTATAAACATGGAAATATCTAAACCGCCATCTGCATGTCCATGGAAATATCAACACCGCCATCTGTACAAACATGGAAATATCTACACCGCTATCTCTATAAACATGGAAATATCTGCACTGCCATCAGCATGTCCATGGAAATATCTACGCCGCCATCTCTATAAACATGAAAATATCTACACTGCCATCTCCATAAAGATGGAAGTATCTACTCTGCCATGTGAATAAACACGGAAATATCTACACCAACATCTGTGTAAACATGGAAATATCTACACCACTATCTGTATAAACATGGAAATATCTACACCGCCATCTGCATGTCCATGGAAATAGCTACGCCACCATCTGTATAAACATGGAAATATCTACACGGCCATCTGTGTATAGATGGAAATATCTACACCGCCATCTGTACAAACTTGGAAATATCCACACCGCTATCTCTATAAACATGGAAATATCTGCACTGCCATCTGTAAAAACATGGAAATACCTACACAGTCATCTGTATAAACATGGTAATATCTACAATGCCCTCTGTATACACATGGAAATATCTACACAGCCATCTGTATAAACATGTAAATATCTACACTGCTATCTCTATAAACATGGAAATATCTACACCGCCATCTCTGTAAACATGAAAATATCTACACTGCCATCTCCATAAACATGGAACTAACTACTCCGCCATCTGTATAAACACAGAAACATCTACACTGCCATCTGTGCGAATAAGGAAATATCTACAATGCCATCTGTATAAAGATATAAATATCTGCACCGCGAGCTGTATAAACATGGAAATATCTACATCACTATCTGTATAAACGTGGAAATAGCAACACCGCTATCGGTATAAACATGGAAATATCTACAATGCCATCTATATAAACATGGAAATATCTACACCGCTGTCTGTATAACTATGGAAATATCTACACCGCTATGTCTATAAACATGGAAATGTCTACACCGCTGTCTGCATAAACATGGAAATATCTTCATGGCTATCTCTCTAAACATGGACATACCTACACCGCCATATGGATAAACATGGAAATACCTACAAAGTCACCAGTATAAACATGGAAATATCTACCCCACTATCTGTATAACATGGAAGTATCTACACTGCAATCTGTATAAACATGGAAATAACTACACAGACATCTCTATAAACATGGAAATATCTACATCGCTATCTGTATAAACATGAAAATATCCACACCGCTATCTGCGTAACGTGGAAATATTTACATCGCAATCTGTAAAAAACATGGAAATATCCACAGTCATCTGTATAAACATGGAAATATTTACACCCCCATCTGTAACAACATGGAAATATCTACACCGCTGTCTCTACAAACATGGAAATACCTGCACCGCTGTGTGTATAAATACGGAAATATCGACACCGCTACCTGTATAAACTTGGAAATATCTACACCGCCATCTCTATAAACATGAAAATATGTCCACCGCTGTCTCTATAAACTTGAAAATATCTCCACCGCTATCTGTATAAACATGGAATTATCTACACCGCTATCTGTATAAACATGGAAATATGTACACCGCTATCTGTATAAACATGGAAATATCTACACCGCTATCTGTATAAACATGGAAATGTCTACACTGCTATCTGAATAGAGGCGGAAATATCTACACCGCAATCTGTGCAAATATGGAAATATCTACACATCTATCTCTGTAAACATGGTAATATCTACACCGCTATCTGTATAAACATGGAAATATCTACACCGCTATCTGTATAAACATGGAAATATACACACAACGATCTGTATAAACATGGATATATCTACACCGCTATCTGTATAAACATGGAAACATGTACACCGCTATCTGTAAAAACATGGACATATCTACACCGCTATCTGTATAACTATGGAAATATCTACACCGCTATATCTATAAACATGGAAATGTCTACACCGCTGTCTGTATAAACATGGAAATATCTTCATGGCTATCTCTCTAAACGTGGAAATATCAACACCGCCATATGTATAAACATGGAAATAACTACACAGTCATCTGTATAAACATGGAAATATCTACACAGTCATCTGTGTAAACATTGAAATATTTACACCCCCATCTGTAAAAACATGGAAATATCTACACCGCTGTCTCTACAAACATGGAAATACCTGCACCGCTATCTGTATAAACACGGAAATATCGACACCGCTATCTGTATAAACTTGGAAATATCTACACTGCCATCTCTATAAACATGAAAATATGTCCACCGCTATCTGTATAAAGTTAAAATATCTACACCGCTATCTGCATAAACATGGAATTATCTACACCGCTATCTGTTAAAACATGGAAATATCTACACCGTTATCTGTAAAAACATGGAAATCTCTACACCGCTATCTGTATAAACATTCAAATATTAACATTGCTATCTGTATAAACATGGAGATATCTACACCGCTATCTGTATAAACATGGAAATATCTACACCGCTATCTGTAAACATGCAAATATCTACAGCGCTATCGATATAAACATGGAAATATCTCCACCGCTATCTGTATAAACATGGAAATATCTACACTGCTATCTTTATAAACATGGAAATATCGACACTGCAATCTCTATAAACATGGAAATATCTACAACACTATCTGTGTAAACATGGAAATATCTTCATAGCTGTCTGTGTAAACATGGAAATATGTACATCGCAATCTCTGTGAATATGGAAATATCTCCACCTATGCCTCTGTAAACATGGAAATATCTACACCACTATCTGTATAAACATGGAAATGTCTACACCGCTATCTGTATAAGCATGGAAATATCTACACCACAATCTGTATAAACATGGATATATCTACACCGCTATCTGTATAAACATGTTAATATCTACACTGCTATCTGTAAAAATATGGAAATATCTACTCCGCTATCTGTATAAATATGAAAATATCTACACCGATATCTGTATAAACATGGAAATGTCAACACTGCTATCTGTATAAGCATGGAAATATCTTCCTGGCTATCTCTAAAAACATGGAAATATCTTCACCGCCTTCTGTATACACATGGAAATATCTACACTGCCATCTGTATAAACATGGAAATAAATAAACCGCTATCTCTATAAACATTGAAATATCTACACCGCTATCTTTATAAACGTGGAAATATGTACACCGCAATCTGTGCAAATATGGAAATATCTACACCTCTATCTCTGTAAATATGGAAATATCTACACGGCTATCTGTATAAACATGGAAATATCTACACCGCAATCAGCATAAACATGGATATATCTACACTGCTATCTGTATAAACATGGAAATATCTACACCGCTATCTGTATAAACATGGAAATATCTACACTGCTATCTGTATAAACATGGAAATATCTACACTGCTATCTGTATAAACGTGGAAATATGTACACCGCAATCTGTGCAAATATGGAAATATCTACACCTCTATCTCTGTAAATATGGAAATATATACACTTGTATCTCAATAAACATGGAAATATCTACACCGCTCTCTGTATAAACATGGAAATATCTACACTGCCACCTGTATACACATGGAAATATCTACACAGCCATCTGGGTAAACATGGAAATATCTACACCGCTATCTCTATAAACATGGAAATACCTGCAACGCTATCTGTATAAACACGGAAATACCTACCCCGCTATCAGTATACACTTGGAAATATCTACACCGCCATCACTATAAACATGAAAATACGTCCACCGCTATCTGTATAAACATGGAAATATCTACACCGCTTTCTGTATAAACATGGAAATATCTACACCGCTATCTGTATAAACATGGAAATATCTAGACCGCTATCTGTATAAACATTCAAATACCTACATTGCTATCTGTATAAATATGGAAATATCTTCAACGCTATCTCTATAAACATGGAAATATCTACACCGCTCTCTGTATAAACATGGAAATATTTACACCGCTATCTGCATCAACATGAAAATAACTACTGCGCTATATATATAAACCTGGAATTATCTACATGACTATCTCTATAAACATGGAAATATCTACAACACTATCTGTGTAAACATGGAAATACCTACAGAGCTGTCTGTGTAAACATGGAAATACCTACACAGCTGTCTGTGTAAACATGGAAATATGTACACTGCAATCTGTGTGAAGATGGAAATATCTACACCTCTGTCTCTGTAAACATGGAAATATCTACACCACTATCTGTATAAACATGGAAATATCTACACCGCTATCTGTATAAACATGGAAATATCTACACCACAGTCTGTATAAACATGGATATACCTACACCGCTATCTGTATAAACATGTAAATATCAACACTGCTATTTGTATAAACCTGGAAATGTCTACTCCACTATCTGTATAAATATGGAAATATCTACACCGCTATCTCTATAAACATGGAAATGTCAACACCGCTATCTCTATATACATGGAAATACCTACATGGCTATCAATAAAAACATGGAAATATCTTCACCGTATACAGATCTACAACGCTATCTGTATGAACATGGAAATAGCTACACCGCGATCTCTATAAACATGGATATGTCTACACTGCTATCTTTAGAAACATGGAAATAGCTACACTGCCATCTGTATAAACATGGAAATACCTACACTGCCATCTGTATACACATGGAAATATCTACACAACCATCTTTATAATCATGGAAATATCTACAGCATTATCTCTATAAACATGGAGATACCTGCACCACTATCTCTATAAACAAGGAAATATCTACACTGCCATTTCCATAAACATGGAACTATGTACACCACCATCTGTATAAACATGGAAATATCTACACAGCCATCTGTATAAAGACGTAAATATCTACACCGTGATCTGTGTAAACATGGAAATATCTGCAACGCTATATATATAAACTTGGAAATACCAACACCGCTATCTGTATAAACTTGGAAATGTCTACAACGCTATCTGTATAAACATGGAAATACCTACACCGCTATCTGTATAAACATGGAAATATCTACACTGCCATCTGTGTAAACATGGAAATAGCCACACCGTTATGTTTTATAAACATGGAAATATCTACAACACCATCTGAATAAACATGGAAATATCTACACGGCTATCTGTATAAATATGGAAATATCTACACCGCTAACTCTATAAACATGGAAATATCTACAAAGCTATCTGTATAAACATGGATACATCTACAGCGCTCTCTCTATAAACATGGAAATATCTACACCGCCATCTGTATAAACATGGAAACATGTACACAGTCATCTGTATAAATATGGAAATATCTACACCGCTATCTCTATAAACAT
This sequence comes from Pan paniscus, assembly GCF_029289425.2. Classification (NCBI taxonomy): domain Eukaryota; kingdom Metazoa; phylum Chordata; class Mammalia; order Primates; family Hominidae; genus Pan; species Pan paniscus. Next base: position 2,801,582 of record NC_073256.2, read on the forward strand.
GGAAATGTCTACACCGCCATTTGTATAAACATGGAAATACCTACACAGTCATCTGTTTAAACATAGAAATATCCACACCACTATCAGTATAAACACGGAAATATCTACACTGCCATCTGTATAAACATGGAAATATTTACACAGCCACCTCTACAAAAATGGAAATATCTACATCGCTATCTGAATAAACATGGAAATAGCTAAATCGCTATCTGTATAAACCTGGAAATATCTACAACACCATCTGTAAAAATATGGAAATATCTACACAGTCATCTGTAGAAACATGGAAATATCCACACCGCCATCTGTATACACATGGAAATATCTCCACCGCTATCTGTATAAACATGGAAATATCTACACCGCTATCTGTAGAAACATGGAAATATCTACACCGCTATTTGCATAGACATGGAAATATCTACACCGCAATCTGTATAAACATGGAAATATCTACACGGCTATCTGTATAAACATGGAAACATCTAAACTGCCATCTGTATAAACATGGAAATAGCCACACCGCTATCTGTATAAATATGGAAATATCTACATGGCTATCTCTATAAACATGGAAATATCTACACCGCTATCTGCATAAACACGGAAATATCTACAACGCTATCTGCCTAGACATGGACATATCTACATCGTTATCTGTACAAACATGGAAATATCTCCATCGCTATCTCTATGAACATGGAAATATCTCCACCGCTATTTCTATAAACTTGGAAATATCTTCACCGCTATCTTTATAAACATGGAAATATCTACCCCACTATCTGTATAAACATGGATATATCTATACAGCCATCTCTATAAACATGGTAATAGCCACACCGCTATGTGTATAAACATGAAAATATCTACACCAACGTCTCAATAAACATACAAATATCTAAACTGCTATCTGTATATATATGGAAGTATCTACACCGATATCTCTGTAAACATGGAAATATCTACACCGCTACCTGTATAAACATTTACATATCTACACCTCTATCTCTGTAAACATGGAAATATCTACACCGCTACCTGCATAAACTTATAAATATCTACACCACCATCTCTGGAAACATGGAAATATCTGCACCGCTATCTGTATAAACATTGAAATATCTCCTCCACTCTCTGTATAAACATGGAAATATCTATACCGCTATCTGTATAAACATGGAAATATCTACACCACTATCTGTATAAACATGGAAATATCTACACCGCAATCTCTATAAAAATGGAAATATCTACAACACTATCTGTGTAAACATGGAAATATCTACAACGCTGTCTGTGTAAACATGGATATATGTACACCGCAATCTCTGTGAAGATGGAAATATCTACACCGCAATCTGTGCAAATATGGAAATATCTACACCTCTATCTCTGTAAACATGGAAATATCTACACCACTCTCTGTATAAGCATGGAAATATCGTCACCGCTATCTGTATAAACATGGAAATATCTACACCATTATCTGTATAAACATGGAAATATCTCCTCTGTTATCTGTATAAATATGGATATATCTACACCGCTATCTCTATAAACATGGAAATGTCTACACCGCTCTCTGCATAAACATGGAAATATCTACACCGCCATCTGAATAAACATACAAATATCTACAACGCTATCTCCATAAATATGGAAGTATCTACACTGCTATCCCTGTAAACACGGAAATATCTACACCGCTACCTGTATAAACATGGAAATATCTACACCACTATCTCTATAAACATGGAAATATCTACACCGCTATCTGCATATACTTGAAAATATCTACACCACCATCTCTATAAACATTGAAATATCTCCACCGCTATCTGTATAAACATGGAAATATCTCCACCGCTCTCTGTATAAACATGGAAATATCTACAACGCTATCTGTATAAACATGGAAATACCTACACCGCTATCTGTATGAACATGGAAATATCTACACCGCTATCAGTATAAACATGCAAATATCTACAGCGCTATCAGTATAAACATGGAAATATCTCCACCGCTATCTGTATAAACATGGAAATATCTACACTGCTATCTTTATAAACATGGAAATATCTACACCGCAATCTGTATAAACATGGAAATACCTACAACACTATCTGTGTAAACAAGGATATATCTACACAGCTATCTGTGTAAACATGGAAATATGTACACCGCAATCTGAGTGAGGATGGAAATATCTACACCGCCATCCGTACAAACATGGAAATATCTCCACCGCTGTCTCTACAAACATGGAAATACCTGCACCGCTATCTGTATAAACAAGGAAATATCTACAACGCTATCTGTATAAACATGGAAATACCTACACCGCTATCTGTATGAACATGGAAATATCTACACCTCTATCAGTATAAACATGCAAATATCTACAGCGCTATCAGTATAAACATGGAAATATCTCCACCGCTATCTGTATAAACATGGAAATATCCACACCTCTATCTATATAGACATGGAAATATCTACACGGCCATCTGTATAAACATGGAAATATCTACACCGCTATCTGTATAAACATGGAAATATCTACACCGCTATCTGTATAAACATGGAAATATCTACACCGCCATCTGTGAAAACATGGAAATATCTACACTGTCATCTTTATAAACATGGAAATATCTACACGTCCATCTGTATAAACATGGAAATATCTACACTGCCATCTGTATATACCTGGAAATACCTACACTGCCATCTGTATAAACATGGAAATATCTACACCACTATCTCTATAAAGATGGAAATTTCTACATGGCTATCTGTATAAACATGGAAATATATCCACCGCTATCTGTAGAAACATGCAAATATCTACATCGCTATCTGTATAAACATGGAAATATCTCCACTGCTATCTGTAGAAACATGGAAATATCTACATTGCTATCTGTATAAACATGGAAATATCTCCACCGCTATCTCTATAAAGATGGAAATATCTACACCGCTATCTTTATAAACATGGAAATATCTACACCGCTATCTGTATAAACATGGAAATATCTATAACACTATCGGTGTAAACATGGAAATATCTACACAGCTATCTGTGTAAACATGGAAATATGCACACAGGTCTCTGTGTAAAGATGGAAATTTCTACACTGCAATCTGTGCAAATATGGAAATGTCTTCACCGCTATCTCAGTAAACATGGAAATATCTATACCGCTATCTGTATAAACATGGAAATATCCACACCGCCATCTGTATACACATGGAGATATCTCCACCGCTATCTGTATAAACATGGAAATATCTACACCGCTATCTGTAGAAACATGGAAATATCTACACCGCTATTTGCATAGACATGGAAATATCTACACCGCAATCTGTATAAACATGGAAATATCTACACGGCTATCTGTATAAACATGGAAACATCTAAACTGCCATCTGTATAAACATGGAAATAGCCACACCGCTATCTGTATAAATATGGAAATATCTACATGGCTATCTCTATAAACATGGAAATATCTACACCGCTATCTGCATAAACACGGAAATATCTACAACGCTATCTGCCTAGACATGGACATATCTACATCGTTATCTGTACAAACATGGAAATATCTCCATCGCTATCTCTATGAACATGGAAATATCTCCACCGCTATTTCTATAAACTTGGAAATATCTTCACCGCTATCTTTATAAACATGGAAATATCTACCACACTATCTGTATAAACATGGATATATCTATACTGCCATCTCTATAAACATGGTAATAGCCACACCGCTATGTGTATAAACATGAAAATATCTACACCAACGTCTCAATAAACATACAAATATCTAAACTGCTATCTGTATATATATGGAAGTATCTACACCGATATCTCTGTAAACATGGAAATATCTACACCGCTACCTGTATAAACATTTACATATCTACACCGCTATCTCTGTAAACATGGAAATATCTACACCGCTACCTGCATAAACTTATAAATATCTACACCACCATCTCTGGAAACATGGAAATATCTGCACCGCTATCTGTATAAACATTGAAATATCTCCTCCACTCTCTGTATAAACATGGAAATATCTATACCGCTATCTGTATAAACATGGAAATATCTACACCACTATCTGTATAAACATGGAAATATCTACACCGCAATCTCTATAAAAATGGAAATATCTACAACACTATCTGTGCAAACATGGAAATATCTACAACGCTGTCTGTGTAAACATGGATATATGTACACCGCAATCTCTGTGAAGATGGAAATATCTACACCGCAATCTGTGCAAATATGGAAATATCTACACCTCTATCTCTGTAAACATGGAAATATCTACACCACTCTCTGTATAAGCATGGAAATATCGTCACCGCTATCTGTATAAACATGGAAATATCTACACCACTATCTGTATAAACATGGAAATATCTCCTCTGTTATCTGTATAAATATGGATATATCTACACCGCTATCTCTATAAACATGGAAATGTCTACACCGCTCTCTGCATAAACATGGAAATATCTACACCGCCATCTGAATAAACATACAAATATCTACAACGCTATCTCCATAAATATGGAAGTATCTACACTGCTATCCCTGTAAACACGGAAATATCTACACCGCTACCTGTATAAACATGGAAATATCTACACCACTATCTCTATAAACATGGAAATATCTACACTGCTATCTGCATATACTTGAAAATATCTACACCACCATCTCTATAAACATTGAAATAACTCCACCGCTATCTGTATAAACATGGAAATATCTCCACCGCTCTCTGTATAAACATGGAAATATCTACAACGCTATCTGTATAAACATGGAAATACCTACACCGCTATCTGTATGAACATGGAAATATCTACACCGCTATCAGTATAAACATGCAAATATCTACAGCGCTATCAGTATAAACATGGAAATATCTCCACCGCTATCTGTATAAACATGGAAATATCTACACTGCTATCTTTATAAACATGGAAATATCTACACCGCAATCTGTATAAACATGGAAATACCTACAACACTATCTGTGTAAACAAGGATATATCTACACAGCTATCTGTGTAAACATGGAAATATGTACACCGCAATCTGAGTGAGGATGGAAATATCTACACCGCCATCCGTACAAACATGGAAATATCTCCACCGCTGTCTCTACAAACATGGAAATACCTGCACCGCTATCTGTATAAACAAGGAAATATCTACAACGCTATCTGTATAAACATGGAAATACCTACACCGCTATCTGTATGAACATGGAAATATCTACACCTCTATCAGTATAAACATGCAAATATCTACAGCGCTATCAGTATAAACATGGAAATATCTCCACCGCTATCTGTATAAACATGGAAATATCCACACCTCTATCTATATAGACATGGAAATATCTACACGGCCATCTGTATAAACATGGAAATATCTACACCGCTATCTGTATAAACATGGAAATATCTACACCGCTATCTGTATAAACATGGAAATATCTACACCGCCATCTGTGAAAACATGGAAATATCTACACTGTCATCTGTATAAACATGGAAATATCTACACGTCCATCTGTATAAACATGGAAATATCTACACTGCCATCTGTATATACCTGGAAATACCTACACTGCCATCTGTATAAACATGGAAATATCTACACCACTATCTCTATAAAGATGGAAATTTCTACATGGCTATCTGTATAAACATGGAAATATATCCACCGCTATCTGTAGAAACATGCAAATATCTACATCGCTATCTGTATAAACATGGAAATATCTCCACCGCTATCTGTAGAAACATGGAAATATCTACATTGCTATCTGTATAAACATGGAAATATCTCCACCGCTATCTCTATAAAGATGGAAATATCTACACCGCTATCTTTATAAACATGGAAATATTTACACCGCTATCTGTATAAACATGGAAATATCTATCACACTATCGGTGTAAACATGGAAATATCTACACAGCTATCTGTGTAAACATGGAAATATGCACACAGGTCTCTGTGTAAAGATGGAAATTTCTACACTGCAATCTGTGCAAATATGTAAATGTCTTCACCGCTATCTCAGTAAACATGGATATATCTACACCGCTATCTGTATAAACATGGAAATATCAACACCGCTATCTGTATAAACATGGAAATGTCTACCCAACGATCTGTATAAACATGGAAATATCTACACCGATATATGTATAAACATGGAAATATCTACACGGCTATCAGTATAAACATGGAAATATCGACACTGCTATCTGTATAAATATGGAAATATCTACACCACTATCTCTATAAACATGTAAATATCTACACCGTTATCTGTATAAACAAAGAAATATCTCCACCGCTGTCTGTATGAACATGGAAACATCTACACCGCTAGCTGTATAAACATGGAATTTTCTGCAGCGTTATGTGTATAAACATGGAAATATCTACACCGCAGTCTGTGCAAAGATGGAAATATCTACAATGCTATCTCAATAAACATGGAAATATCAACACCGCCATCAGTACACACATGGAAATACCTACACAGTCATCTGTATAAACATGGAAATATCTACACCATTATCTGTATAAACATGGAAATATCTACACTGCCATCTGTATAAACATGGAAATACCTACACAGACATCTCTATAACCATTGAAATATCTACACCGCTATCTGTATAAACATGGAAATATCTACACCGCCATCTGTGAAAACATGGAAATATCTACACTGTCATCTTTATAAACATGCCATTATCTACACGTCCATCTGTATAAACATGGAAATAACTACACTGCCATCTGTATATACTTGGAAATATCTACACTGCCATCTGTATAAACATGGACTTATCTACACCCCTATCTCTATAAATATGGAAATGTCTACACGGCTATCTGTATAAACATGGAAATATCTCCACCGCTATCTGTAGAAACATGGAAAAATCTACATCGCTATCTGTATAAACATGGAAATATCTCCAACGCTATCTCTATAAAGATGGAAATATCTACACCTCTATCTTTATAAACATGGAAATATCTACACCGCTATCTGTATAAACATGGAAATATCTCTAACACTATCTGTGTAAACATGGAAATATCTACACAGCTATCTGTGTAAACATGGAAATATGTACACAGTTCTCTGTGTAAAGATGGAAATATCTACACCGCAATCTGTGCAAATATGGAAATATCTACACCGCTATCTCAGTAAACATGGAAATATCTACACCGCTATCTGTATAAACATGGAAATATCAACACCGCTATCTGTATAAACATGGAAATGTCTACACCACGATCTGTATAAACATGGAAATATCTTCACCGCTATCTGTATAAACATGGAAATATCTACACCGCTATCAGTATCAACATGGAAATATCTACACCGCTATCTGTATAAACATGGAAATATCTACACCACGACATGTATAAACATGGAAATAACTACACCGCCATGTGAATAAACATGGAAATATCTACACCGCTTTCAGTAAAAACATGGAAATATCGACACCGCTATCTGTATAAATATGGAAATATCTACACCACTATCTCTATAAACATGGAAATATCTACACCGTTATCTGTATAAACAAAGAAATATCTCCACCGCTGTCTGTATGAACATGGAAACATCTACACCGCTAGCTGTATAAACATGGAATTATCTGCAGCGTTATCTGTATAAACATGGAAATATCTACACCGCAGTCTGTGCAAAGATGGAAATATCTACAATGCTATCTCAATAAACATGGAAATATCGACACCGCCATCTGTACACACATGGAAATACCTACACAGTCATCTGTATAAACATGGAAATATCTACACCACTATCTGTATAAACATGGAAATATCTACACTGCCATCTGTATAAACATGGAATTACCTACACAGACATCTCTATAACCATTGAAATATCTACACCGCTATCTGTATAAACATGGAAATATCTACACCGCCATCTGTGAAAACATGGAAATATCTACACTGTCATCTTTATAAACATGCCATTATCTACACGTCCATCTGTATAAACATGGAAATAACTACACTGCCATCTGTATATACTTGGAAATATCTACACTGCCATCTGTATAAACATGGACATATCTACAGCCCTATCTCTATAAATATGGAAATGTCTACACGGCTATCTGTATAAACATGGAAATATCTCCACCGCTATCTGTAGAAACATGGAAAAATCTACATCGCTATCTGTATAAACATGGAAATATCTCCAACGCTATCTCTATAAAGATGGAAATATCTACACCGCTATCTTTATAAACATGGAAATATCTACACCGCTATCTGTATAAACATGGAAATATCTCTAACACTATCTGTGTAAACATGGAAATATCTACACAGCTATCTGTGTAAACATGGAAATATGTACACAGTTCTCTGTGTAAAGATGGAAATATCTACACCGCAATCTGTGCAAATATGGAAATATCTACACCGCTATCTCAGTAAACATGGAAATATCTACACCGCTATCTGTATAAACATGGAAATATCAACACCGCTATCTGTATAAACATGGAAATGTCTACACCACGATCTGTATAAACATGGAAATATCTTCACCGCTATCTGTATAAACATGGAAATATCTACACCGCTATCAGTATCAACATGGAAATATCTACACCGCTATCTGTATAAACATGGAAATATCTACACCACGACATGTATAAACATGGAAATAACTACACCGCCATGTGAATAAACATGGAAATATCTACACCGCTTTCAGTAAAAACATGGAAATATCGACACCGCTATCTGTATAAATATGGAAATATCTACACCACTATCTCTATAAACATGGAAATATCTACACCGTTATCTGTATAAACAAAGAAATATCTCCACCGCTGTCTGTAAGAACATGGAAACATCTACACCGCTAGCTGTATAAACATGGAATTATCTTCAGCGTTATCTGTATAAACATGGAAATATCTACACCGCAGTCTGTGCAAAGATGGAAATATCTACAATGCTATCTCAATAAACATGGAAATATCGACACCGCCATCTGTACACACATGGAAATACCTACACAGTCATCTGTATAAACATGGAAATATCTACACCACTATCTGTATAAACATGGAAATATCTACACTGCCATCTGTATAAACATGGAATTACCTACACAGACATCTCTATAACCATTGAAATATCTACACCACTATCTGTATAAACATGGAAATATCTACACCGCCATCTGTGAAAACATGGAAATATCTACACTGTCATCTTTATAAACATGCCATTATCTACACGTCCATCTGTATAAACATGGAAATAACTACACTGCCATCTGTATATACTTGGAAATATCTACACTGCCATCTGTATAAACATGGACATATCTACAGCCCTATCTCTATAAATATGGAAATGTCTACACGGCTATCTGTATAAACCTGGAAATATCTCCACCGCTATCTGTAGAAACATGGAAAAATCTACATCGCTATCTGTATAAACATGGAAATATCTCCAACGCTGTCTCTATAAAGATGGAAATATCTACACCGCTATCTTTATAAACATGGAAATATCTACACCGCTATCTGTATAAACATGGAAATATCTCTAACACTATCTGTGTAAACATGGAAATATCTACACAGCTATCTGTGTAAACATGGAAATATGTACACAGTTCTCTGTGTAAAGATGGAAATATCTACACCGCAATCTGTGCAAATATGGAAATATCTACACCGCTATCTCAGTAAACATGGAAATATCTACACCGCTATCTGTATAAACATGGAAATATCAACACCGCTATCTGTATAAACATGGAAATGTCTACACCACGATCTGTATAAACATGGAAATATCTTCACCGCTATCTGTATAAACATGGAAATATCTACACCGCTATCAGTATCAACATGGAAATATCTACACCGCTATCTGTATAAACATGGAAATATCTACACCACGACATGTATAAACATGGAAATAACTACACCGCCATGTGAATAAACATGGAAATATCTACACCGCTTTCAGTAAAAACATGGAAATATCGACACCGCTATCTGTATAAATATGGAAATATCTACACCACTATCTCTATAAACATGGAAATATCTACACCGTTATCTGTATAAACAAAGAAATATCTCCACCGCTGTCTGTATGAACATGGAAACATCTACACCGCTAGCTGTATAAACATGGAATTATCTTCAGCGTTATCTGTATAAACATGGAAATATCTACACCGCAGTCTGTGCAAAGATGGAAATATCTACAATGCTCTCTCAATAAACATGGAAATATCGACACCGCCATCTGTACACACATGGAAATACCTACACAGTCATCTGTATAAACATGGAAATATCTACACCACTATCTGTATAAACATGGAAATATCTACACTGCCATCTGTATAAACATGGAATTACCTACACAGACATCTCTATAACCATTGAAATATCTACACCGCTATCTTTATAAACATGGAAGTAGCCACACCGCTATCAGTATAAACATGGAAATATCTACACCGCTATCTGTATAAACATGGAAATATCTACAACATGACGTGTATAAACATGGAAATATCTACACCGCTATGTGAATAAACATGGAAATATCTACACCGCTATCAGTAGAAACATGGAAATATCTACATCGCTATCTGTATAAACATGGAAATATCTCCACCGCTATCTCTATAAAGATGGAAATATCTACACCGCTATCTTTATAAATATGGAAATGTCTACACTGCTGTCTGTATAAACATGGAAATATCTATAACATTATCTGTGTAAACATGGAAATATCTACACAGCTATCTGCGTAAACATGGAAATATGTACAAAGGTCTCTGTGTAAAGATGGAAATATCTACACCGCAATCTGTGCAAATATGGAAATAACTACACCGCTATCTCATTAAACATGGAAATATCTACACCGCTATCTGTATAAACATGGAAATATCAACACCGCTATCTGTATAAACATGGAAATGTCTACACGACGATCTGTGTAAACATGGAAATATCTACACCGCTATATGTATAAACATGGAAATATCTACACCGCTATCAGTATAAATATGGAAATATCTACACCGCTATCTGTATAAACATGGAAATATCTACACCACGACATGTATAAACATGGAAATATCTACACCGCCATGTGAACAAACATGGAAATATCTACACCGCTATCAGTAAAAACATGGAAATATCGACACCGCTATCTGTATAAATATGTTAATATCTACACCACTATCTCTATGAACATGGAAATATCTACACCGTTATCTGTATAAACAAAGAAATATATCCACCACTGTCTGTATGAACATGGAAACATCTACACCGCTAGCTGTATAAACATGGAATTATCTGCAGCGTTATCTGTATATGCATGGAAATATCTACACTGCAGTCTGTGCAAAGATGGAAATACCTACAATGCTATCTCAATAAACATGGAAATATCGACACCGCCATCTGTACACACATGGGAATACCTACACAGTCATCTGTATAAACATGGAATTACCTACACAGATATCTCTATAATCATTGAAATATCTACACCGCTATCTGTATAAACATGGAAGTAGCCACACCGCTATCAGTATAAACATGGAAATATCTACACCGCTATCTGTTTAAACATGGAAATATCTACACCACGACGTGTATAAACATGGAAATATCTACACCGCTATGTGAATAAACATGGAAATATCTACACCGCTATCAGTATAAACGTGGAAATATTGACACCGCTATCTGTATAAATATGGAAATATCTACACCACTATCTCTATAAACATGGAAATATCTACACCGTTATCTGTATAAACAAAGAAATACCTCCACCGCTGTCTGTATGAACATGGAAACATCTACACCGCTAGCTGTATAAACATGGAATTATCTGCAGCGTTATCTGTATAAACATGGAAATATCTACACCGCAGTCTGTGCAAAGATGGAAATATCAACAATGCTATCTCAATAAACATGGAAATATCGACACTGCCATCTGTACACACATGGAAATACCTACACAGTCATCAGTATAAACATGGAAATATCTACAACACTATCTGTATAAACATGGAAATACCTACACTGCCATCTGTATAAACATGGAATTATCTACACAGACATCTCTATAACCATTGAAAAATCTACACCGCTATCTGTATAAACATGGAAGTAGCCACACCGCTATCTGTATAAACATGGAAATACCTACACCGCCAACTGTGAAAACATGGAAATATCTACACTGTCATCTTTAAAAACATGGAAATACCTACACGTCCATCTGTATAAACATGGAAATATCTACACTGCCATCTGTATATACCTGGAAATATCTACACTGCCATCTGTATAAACATGGAAATATCTACACCGCTATCTCTATAAACATGGAAATGTCTACACGGCTATCTGTATAAACATGGAAATACCTGCACCGCTATCTGTAGAAACATGGAAATATCTACATCGCTATCTGCATAAACATGGAAATATCTCCACCGCTATCTCTATAAAGATGGAAATATCTACACCGCTATCTTTATAAATATGGAAATATGTACACTGCTATCTGTGTAAACATGGAAATATCTACACAGCTATCTACGTAAACATGGAAATATGTACACAGGTCTCTGTGTAAAGATGGAAATATCTACACCGCAATCTGTGCAAATATGGAAATACCTACACCGCTATCTCAGTAAACATGGAAATATCTTCACCGCTATCTGTATAAACATGGAAATATCAACACCGCTATCTGTATAAACATGGAAATGTCTACACCACGATCTGTATAAACATGGAAATATCTACACCGCTATATGTATAAACATGGAAATATCTACACCGCTATCAGTATAAACATGGAAATATCTACACTGCTATCTGTATACACATGGAAATATCTACACCACGACATGTATAAACATGGAAATATCTACAACGCCATGTGAACAAACATGGAAATATCTACACCGCTATCAGTAAAAACATGGAAATATCGACACCGCTATCTGTATAAATATGGAAATATCTACACCACTATCTCTATAAACATGGAAATATCTACCCCGTTATCTGTATAAACAAAGAAATACCTCCACAGCTGTCTGTATGAACATGGAAACATCTACATTGCTAGCTGCATAAACATGGAATTATCTGCAGCGTTATCTGTATAAACATGGAAATATCTACACTGCAGTCTGTGCAAAGATGGAAATATCTACAATGCTATCTCAATAAACATGGAAATATCGACACCGCCATCTGAACACACATGGAAATACCTACACAGTCATCTGTATAAACATGGAAATATCTACACCACTATCTGTATAAACATGGAAAAATCTACACTGCCATCTGTATATACATGGAATTACCTACAAAGACATCTCTATAATCATTGTAATATCTACACCGCTATCTGTATAAACATGGAAGTAGCCACACCGCTATCTGTATAAACATGGAAATATCTACACCGCTATCTGTATAAACATGGAAATATCTGCACCACGACGTGTATAAACATGGAAATATCTACACCGCTATATGTATAAACATGGAAATATCTACACCGCTATCAGTATAAACATGGAAATATCTACACCGCTATCTGTAAAAACATGGAAATATCTACACCACGACATGTATAAACATGGAAATATCTACACCGCCAAGTGAATAAACATGGAAACATCTACACCGCTAGCTGTATAAACATGGAATTTTCTGCAGCGTTATCTGTATAAACATGGAAATGTCTACACCGCAGTCTGTGCAAAGATGGAAATATCTACAATGCTATCTCAATAAACATGGAAATATCGACACCGCCATCTGTACACACATGGAAATACCTACACAGTCATCTGTATAAACATGGAAATATCTACACCACTATCTGTATAAACATGGAAATATCTACACTGCCATCTGTATAAACATGGAATTACCTACACAGACATCTCTATAATCATTGAAATATCTACACCGCTATCTGTATAAACATGGAAGTAGCCTCACCGCTATCAGTATAAACATGGAAATATCTACACCGTTATCTGTATAAACATGGAAATATCTCCACCACGACGTGTATAAACATGGAAATATCTACACTGCCATGTGAATAAACATGGAAATATCTACACCGCTATCAGTAAAAACATGGAAATATCGACACCGCTATCTGTATAAATATGGAAATATATACACCACTATCTCTATAAACATGGAAATAACTACACCGTTATCTGTATAAACAAAGAAATATCTCCACCGCTGTCTGTATGAACATGGAAACATCTACACCGCTAGCTGTATAAACATGGAATTTTCTGCAGCGTTATCTGTATAAACATGGAAATATCTACACCGCAGTCTGTGCAAAGATGGAAATATCTACAATGCTATCTCAATAAACATGGAAATATCGACACCGCCATCTGTACACCCATGGAAATACCTACACAGTCGTCTGTCTAAACATGGAAATATCTACACCACTATCTGTATAAACATGGAAATACCTACACTGCCATCTGTATAAACATGGAATTATCTACACAGACATCTCTATAACCATTGAAATATCTACACCGCTATCTGTATAAACATGGAAGTAGCCACACCTCTATCTGTGTAAACATGGAAATATCTACACCGCCATCTGTGAAAACATGGAAATATCTACACCGCTATCAGTATCAACATGGAAATATCTACACCGCTATCTGTATAAACATGGAAATATCTACACCACGACATGTATAAACATGGAAATAACTACACCGCCATGTGAATAAACATGGAAATATCTACACCGCTTTCAGTAAAAACATGGAAATATCGACACCGCTATCTGTATAAATATGGAAATATCTACACCACTATCTCTATAAACATGGAAATATCTACACCGTTATCTGTATAAACAAAGAAATATCTCCACCGCTGTCTGTATGAACATGGAAACATCTACACCGCTAGCTGTATAAACATGGAATTATCTTCAGCGTTATCTGTATAAACATGGAAATATCTACACCGCAGTCTGTGCAAAGATGGAAATATCTACAATGCTATCTCAATAAACATGGAAATATCGACACCGCCATCTGTACACACATGGAAATACCTACACAGTCATCTGTATAAACATGGAAATATCTACACCACTATCTGTATAAACATGGAAATATCTACACTGCCATCTGTATAAACATGGAATTACCTACACAGACATCTCTATAACCATTGAAATATCTACACCGCTATCTTTATAAACATGGAAGTAGCCACACCGCTATCAGTATAAACATGGAAATATCTACACCGCTATCTGTATAAACATGGAAATATCTACAACATGACGTGTATAAACATGGAAATATCTACACCGCTATGTGAATAAACATGGAAATATCTACACCGCTATCAGTAGAAACATGGAAATATCTACATCGCTATCTGTATAAACATGGAAATATCTCCACCGCTATCTCTATAAAGATGGAAATATCTACACCGCTATCTTTATAAATATGGAAATGTCTACACTGCTGTCTGTATAAACATGGAAATATCTATAACACTATCTGTGTAAACATGGAAATATCTACACAGCTATCTGCGTAAACATGGAAATATGTACAAAGGTCTCTGTGTAAAGATGGAAATATCTACACCGCAATCTGTGCAAATATGGAAATAACTACACCGCTATCTCATTAAACATGGAAATATCTACACCGCTATCTGTATAAACATGGAAATATCAACACCGCTATCTGTATAAACATGGAAATGTCTACACGACGATCTGTGTAAACATGGAAATATCTACACCGCTATATGTATAAACATGGAAATATCTACACCGCTATCAGTATAAATATGGAAATATCTACACCGCTATCTGTATAAACATGGAAATATCTACACCACGACATGTATAAACATGGAAATATCTACACCGCCATGTGAACAAACATGGAAATATCTACACCGCTATCAGTAAAAACATGGAAATATCGACACCGCTATCTGTATAAATATGTTAATATCTACACCACTATCTCTATGAACATGGAAATATCTACACCGTTATCTGTATAAACAAAGAAATATATCCACCACTGTCTGTATGAACATGGAAACATCTACACCGCTAGCTGTATAAACATGGAATTATCTGCAGCGTTATCTGTATATGCATGGAAATATCTACACTGCAGTCTGTGCAAAGATGGAAATACCTACAATGCTATCTCAATAAACATGGAAATATCGACACCGCCATCTGTACACACATGGGAATACCTACACAGTCATCTGTATAAACATGGAATTACCTACACAGATATCTCTATAATCATTGAAATATCTACACCGCTATCTGTATAAACATGGAAGTAGCCACACCGCTATCAGTATAAACATGGAAATATCTACACCGCTATCTGTTTAAACATGGAAATATCTACACCACGACGTGTATAAACATGGAAATATCTACACCGCTAAGTGAATAAACATGGAAATATCTACACCGCTATCAGTATAAACGTGGAAATATTGACACCGCTATCTGTATAAATATGGAAATATCTACACCACTATCTCTATAAACATGGAAATATCTACACCGTTATCTGTATAAACAAAGAAATACCTCCACCGCTGTCTGTATGAACATGGAAACATCTACACCGCTAGCTGTATAAACATGGAATTATCTGCAGCGTTATCTGTATAAACATGGAAATATCTACACCGCAGTCTGTGCAAAGATGGAAATATCTACAATGCTATCTCAATAAACATGGAAATATCGACACTGCCATCTGTACACACATGGAAATACCTACACAGTCATCAGTATAAACATGGAAATATCTACAACACTATCTGTATAAACATGGAAATACCTACACTGCCATCTGTATAAACATGGAATTATCTACACAGACATCTCTATAACCATTGAAAAATCTACACCGCTATCTGTATAAACATGGAAGTAGCCACACCGCTATCTGTATAAACATGGAAATACCTACACCGCCAACTGTGAAAACATGGAAATATCTACACTGTCATCTTTAAAAACATGGAAATACCTACACGTCCATCTGTATAAACATGGAAATATCTACACCACGACATGTATAAACATGGAAATAACTACACCGCCATGTGAATAAACATGGAAATATCTACACCGCTTTCAGTAAAAACATGGAAATATCGACACCGCTATCTGTATAAATATGGAAATATCTACACCACTATCTCTATAAACATGGAAATATCTACACCGTTATCTGTATAAACAAAGAAATATCTCCACCGCTGTCTTTATGAACATGGAAACATCTACACCGCTAGCTGTATAAACATGGAATTATCTTCAGCGTTATCTGTATAAACATGGAAATATCTACACCGCAGTCTGTGCAAAGATGGAAATATCTACAATGCTATCTCAATAAACATGGAAATATCGACACCGCCATCTGTACACACATGGAAATACCTACACAGTCATCTGTATAAACATGGAAATATCTACACCACTATCTGTATAAACATGGAAATATCTACACTGCCATCTGTATAAACATGGAATTACCTACACAGACATCTCTATAACCATTGAAATATCTACACCGCTATCTTTATAAACATGGAAGTAGCCACACCGCTATCAGTATAAACATGGAAATATCTACACCGCTATCTGTATAAACATGGAAATATCTACAACATGACGTGTATAAACATGGAAATATCTACACCGCTATGTGAATAAACATGGAAATATCTACACCGCTATCAGTAGAAACATGGAAATATCTACATCGCTATCTGTATAAACATGGAAATATCTCCACCGCTATCTCTATAAAGATGGAAATATCTACACCGCTATCTTTATAAATATGGAAATGTCTACACTGCTGTCTGTATAAACATGGAAATATCTATAACACTATCTGTGTAAACATGGAAATATCAACACAGCTATCTGCGTAAACATGGAAATATGTACAAAGGTCTCTGTGTAAAGATGGAAATATCTACAAAGCAATCTGTGCAAATATGGAAATAACTACACCGCTATCTCATTAAACATGGAAATATCTACACCGCTATCTGTATAAACATGGAAATATCAACACCGCTATCTGTATAAACATGGAAATGTCTACACGACGATCTGTGTAAACATGGAAATATCTACACCGCTATATGTATAAACATGGAAATATCTACACCGCTATCAGTATAAATATGGAAATATCTACACCGCTATCTGTATAAACATGGAAATATCTACACCACGACATGTATAAACATGGAAATATCTACACCGCCATGTGAACAAACATGGAAATATCTACACCGCTATCAGTAAAAACATGGAAATATCGACACCGCTATCTGTATAAATATGTTAATATCTACACCACTATCTCTATGAACATGGAAATATCTACACCGTTATCTGTATAAACAAAGAAATATATCCACCACTGTCTGTATGAACATGGAAACATCTACACCGCTAGCTGTATAAACATGGAATTATCTGCAGCGTTATCTGTATATGCATGGAAATATCTACACTGCAGTCTGTGCAAAGATGGAAATACCTACAATGCTATCTCAATAAACATGGAAATATCGACACCGCCATCTGTACACACATGGGAATACCTACACAGTCATCTGTATAAACATGGAATTACCTACACAGATATCTCTATAATCATTGAAATATCTACACCGCTATCTGTATAAACATGGAAGTAGCCACACCGCTATCAGTATAAACATGGAAATATCTACACCGCTATCTGTTTAAACATGGAAATATCTACACCACGACGTGTATAAACATGGAAATATCTACACCGCTATGTGAATAAACATGGAAATATCTACACCGCTATCAGTATAAACATGGAAATATTGACACCGCTATCTGTATAAATATGGAAATATCTACACCACTATCTCTATAAACATGGAAATATCTACACCGTTATCTGTATAAACAAAGAAATACCTCCACCGCTGTCTGTATGAACATGGAAACATCTACACCGCTAACTGTATAAACATGGAATTATCTGCAGCGTTATCTGTATAAACATGGAAATATCTACACCGCAGTCTGTGCAAAGATGGAAATATCTACAATGCTATCTCAATAAACATGGAAATATCGACACTGCCATCTGTACACACATGGAAATACCTACACAGTCATCAGTATAAACATGGAAATATCTACAACACTATCTGTATAAACATGGAAATACCTACACTGCCATCTGTATAAACATGGAATTATCTACACCGACATCTCTATAACCATTGAAAAATCTACACCGCTATCTGTATAAACATGGAAGTAGCCACACCGCTATCTGTATAAACATGGAAATACCTACACCGCCAACTGTGAAAACATGGAAATATCTACACTGTCATCTTTAAAAACATGGAAATACCTACACGTCCATCTGTATAAACATGGAAATATCTACACTGCCATCTGTATATACCTGGAAATATCTACACTGCCATCTGTATAAACATGGAAATATCTACACCGCTATCTCTATAAACATGGAAATGTCTACACGGCTATCTGTATAAACATGGAAATATCTGCACCGCTATCTGTAGAAACATGGAAATATCTACATCGCTATCTGCATAAACATGGAAATATCTCCACCGCTATCTCTATAAAGATGGAAATATCTACACCGCTATCTTTATAAATATGGAAATATGTACACTGCTATCTGTGTAAACATGGAAATATCTACACAGCTATCTGCGTAAACATGGAAATATGTACACAGGTCTCTGTGTAAAGATGGAAATATCTACACCGCAATCTGTGCAAATATGGAAATACCTACACCGCTATCTCAGTAAACATGGAAATATCTTCACCGCTATCTGTATAAACATGGAAATATCAACACCGCTATCTGTATAAACATGGAAATGTCTACACCACGATCTGTATAAACATGGAAATATCTACACCGCTATATGTATAAACATGGAAATATCTACACCGCTATCAGTATAAACATGGAAATATCTACACTGCTATCTGTATACACATGGAAATATCTACACCACGACATGTATAAACATGGAAATATCTACAACGCCATGTGAACAAACATGGAAATATCTACACCGCTATCAGTAAAAACATGGAAATATCGACACCGCTATCTGTATAAATATGGAAATATCTACACCACTATCTCTATAAACATGGAAATATCTACCCCGTTATCTGTATAAACAAAGAAATACCTCCACAGCTGTCTGTATGAACATGGAAACATGTACATTGCTAGCTGCATAAACATGGAATTATCTGCAGCGTTATCTGTATAAACATGGAAATATCTACACTGCAGTCTGTGCAAAGATGGAAATATCTACAATGCTATCTCAATAAACATGGAAATATCGACACCGCCATCTGAACACACATGGAAATACCTACACAGTCATCTGTATAAACATGGAAATATCTACACCACTATCTGTATAAACATGGAAAAATCTACACTGCCATCTGTATATACATGGAATTACCTACAAAGACATCTCTATAATCATTGTAATATCTACACCGCTATCTGTATAAACATGGAAGTAGCCACACCGCTATCTGTATAAACATGGAAATATCTACACCGCTATCTGTATAAACATGGAAATATCTGCACCACGACGTGTATAAACATGGAAATATCTACACCGCTATATGTATAAACATGGAAATATCTACACCGCTATCAGTATAAACATGGAAATATCTACACCGCTATCTGTAAAAACATGGAAATATCTACACCACGACATGTATAAACATGGAAATATCTACACCGCCAAGTGAATAAACATGGAAACATCTACACCGCTAGCTGTATAAACATGGAATTTTCTGCAGCGTTATCTGTATAAACATGGAAATGTCTACACCGCAGTCTGTGCAAAGATGGAAATATCTACAATGCTATCTCAATAAACATGGAAATATCGACACCGCTATCTGTACACACATGGAAATACCTACACAGTCATCTGTATAAACATGGAAATATCTACACCACTATCTGTATAAACATGGAAATATCTACACTGCCATCTGTATAAACATGGAATTACCTACACAGACATCTCTATAATCATTGAAATATCTACACCGCTATCTGTATAAACATGGAAGTAGCCTCACCGCTATCAGTATAAACATGGAAATATCTACACCGTTATCTGTATAAACATGGAAATATCTCCACCACGACGTGTATAAACATGGAAATATCTACACTGCCATGTGAATAAACATGGAAATATCTACACCGCTATCAGTAAAAACATGGAAATATCGACACCGCTATCTGTATAAATATGGAAATATCTACACCACTATCTCTATAAACATGGAAATAACTACACCGTTATCTGTATAAACAAAGAAATATCTCCACCGCTGTCTGTATGAACATGGAAACATCTACACCGCTAGCTGTATAAACATGGAATTTTCTGCAGCGTTATCTGTATAAACATGGAAATATCTACACCGCAGTCTGTGCAAAGATGGAAATATCTACAATGCTATCTCAATAAACATGGAAATATCGACACCGCCATCTGTACACCCATGGAAATACCTACACAGTCGTCTGTCTAAACATGGAAATATCTACACCACTATCTGTATAAACATGGAAATACCTACACTGCCATCTGTATAAACATGGAATTATCTACACAGACATCTCTATAACCATTGAAATATCTACACCGCTATCTGTATAAACATGGAAGTAGCCACACCGCTATCTGTGTAAACATGGAAATATCTACACCGCCATCTGTGAAAACATGGAAATATCTACACTGTCATCTTTATAAACATGGAAATATCTACACGTCCATCTGTATAAACATGGAAATATCTACACTGCCATCTGTATACACCTGGAAATATCTACACTGCCATCTGTATAAACATGGAAATATCTACACCGCTATCACTATAAACATGGAAATGTTTACACGGCTATCTGTATAAACATGGAAATATCTACACCACGACATGTATAAACATGGAAATATCTACACCGCCATGTGAATAAACATGGAAATATCTACACCGCTATCAGTAAAAAAATGGAAATATCGACACCGCTATCTGTATAAATATGGAAATATCTACACCACTATCTCTATAAACATGGAAATATCTTCACCGTTATCTGTATAAACAAAGAAACATCTCCACTGCTGTCTGTATGAACATGGAAACATCTGCAGCGCTAGCTCTATAAACATGGAATTATCTGCAGCGTTATCTGTATAAACATGGAAATATCTACACCGCAGTCTGTGCAAAGATGGAAATATCTACAATGCTATCCCAATAAACATGGAAATATCGACACCGCCATCTGTACACACATGGAAATACCTACACAGTCATCTGTATAAACATGGAAATATCTACACCACTATCTGAATAAACATGGAAATACCTACACTGCCATCTGTATAAACATGGAATTATCTACACAGACATCTCTATAACCATTGAAAAATCTACACCGCTATCTGTATACACTTGGAAGTAGCCACACCGCTATCTGTATAAACATGGAAATATCTACACCGCCATCTGTGAAAACATGGAAATATCTACACTGTCATCTTTATAAACATGGAAATATCTACACGTCCATCTGTATAAACATGGAAATATCTACACTGCCATCTGTATATACCTGGAAATATCTACACTGCAATCTGTATAAACATGGAAATATCTACACCGCTATCTCTATAAACATGGAAATGTATAACGGCTATCTGTATAAACATGGAAATATCTCCACCGCTATCTGTAGAAACATGGAAATATCTACATCGCTGTCTGTATAAACATGGAAATATCTCCACCACTATCTCTATAAAGATGGAAATATCTACACCGCTATCTTTATAAACATGGAAATATCTACACTGCTGTCTGTATAAACATGGAAATATCTATAACACTATCTGTGTAAACATGGAAATATCTACACAGCTATCTGTGTAAACATTGAAATATGTACACAGGTCTCTGTGTAATGATGGAAATATCTACACAGCAATCTGTGCAAATATGGAAATATCTACACCGCTATCTCAGTAAACATGGAAATATCTACACCGCTATCTGTATAAACATGGAAATATCAACACCGCTATCTGTATAAACATGGAAATGTCTACACCACGATCTGTGTAAACATGGAAATATCTACACCGCTATATGTATAAACATGGAAATATCTACACCGCTATCAGTATAAACATGGAAATATCTACACCGCTATCAGTATAAACATGGAAATATCTACACCACGACATGTATAAACATGGGAATATCTACACCGCCATGTGAACAAACATGGAAATATCTACACCGCTATCAGTAAAAACATGGAAATATCGACACCGCTATCTGTATAAATATGGAAATATCTACACCACTATCTCTATGAACATGGAAATATCTACACCGTTATCTGTATAAACAAAGAAATATATTCACCATTGTCTGTATGAACATGGAAACATCTACACCGCTAGCTGTATAAACATGGAATTATCTGCAGCGTTATCTGTATATGCATGGAAATATCTACACTGCAGTCTGTGCAAAGATGGAAATACCTACAATGCTATCTCAATAAACATGGAAATATCGACACCGCCATCTGTACACACATGGGAATACCTACACAGTCATCTGTATAAACATGGAAATATCTACACCACTATCTGTATAAACATGGAAATATCTACACTGCCATCTGTATAAACATGGAATTACCTACACAGATATCTCTATAATCATTGAAATATCTACACCGCTATCTGTATAAACATGGAAGTAGCCACAACGCTATCAGTATAAACACGGAAATATCTACACCGCTATCTGTTTAAACATGGAAATATCTACACCACGACGTGTATAAACATGGAAATATCTACACCGCTATGTGAATAAACATGGAAATATCTACACCGCTAAAAGTATAAACATGGAAATATTGACACCGCTATCTGTATAAATATGGAAATATCTACACCACTATCTCTATAAACATGGAAATATCTACACCGTTATCTGTATAAACAAAGAAATACCTCCACCGCTGTCTGTATGAACATGGAAACATCTACACCGCTAGCTGTATAAACATGGAATTATCTGCAGCGTTATCTGTATAAACATGGAAATATCTACACCGCAGTCTGTGCAAAGATGGAAATATCTACAATGCTATCTCAATAAACATGGAAATATCGACACTGCCATCTGTACACACATGGAAATAACTACACAGTCATCAGTATAAACATGGAAATATCTACAACACTATCTGTATAAACATGGAAATACCTACACTGCCATCTATATAAACATGGAATTATCTACACAGACATCTCTATAACCATTGAAAAATCTACACCGCTATCTGTATAAACATGGAAGTAGCCACACCGCTATCTGTATAAACATGGAAATACCTACACCGCCAACTGTGAAAACATGGAAATATCTACACTGTCATCTTTAAAAACATGGAAATACCTACACGTCCATCTGTATAAACATGGAAATATCTACACTGCCATCTGTATATACCTGGAAATATCTACACTGCCATCTGTATAAACATGGAAATATCTACACCGCTATCTCTATAAACATGGAAATGTCTACACGGCTATCTGTATAAACATGGAAATATCTGCACCGCTATCTGTAGAAACATGGAAATATCTACATCGCTATCTGTATAAACATGGAAATATCTCCACCGCTATCTCTATAAAGATGGAAATATCTACACCGCTATCTTTATAAATATGGAAATATGTACACTGCTATCTGTGTGAACATGGAAATATCTACACAGCTATCTGCGTAAACATGGAAATATGTACACAGGTCTCTGTGTAAAGATGGAAATATCTACACCGCAATCTGTGCAAATATGGAAATACCTACACCGCTATCTCAGTAAACATGGAAATATCTACACCGCTATCTGTATAAACATGGAAATATCAACACCGCTATCTGTATACACATGGAAATGTCTACACCACGATCTGTATAAACATGGAAATATCTACACCGCTATATGTATAAACATGGAAATATCTACACCGCTATCAGTATAAACATGGAAATATCTACACTGCTATCTGTATACACATGGAAATATCTACACCACGACATGTATAAACATAGAAATATCTACAACGCCATGTGAACAAACATGGAAATATCTACACCGCTATCAGTAAAAACATGGAAATATCGACACCGCTATCTGTATAAATATGGAAATATCTACACCACTATCTCTATAAACATGGAAATAACTACACCGTTATCTGTATAAACAAAGAAATATCTCCACCGCTGTCTGTATGAACATGGAAACATCTACACCGCTAGCTGTATAAACATGGAATTTTCTGCAGCGTTATCTGTATAAACATGGAAATATCTACACCGCAGTCTGTGCAAAGATGGAAATATCTACAATGCTATCTCAATAAACATGGAAATATCGACACCGCCATCTGTACACCCATGGAAATACCTACACAGTCGTCTGTCTAAACATGGAAATATCTACACCACTATCTGTATAAACATAGAAATACCTACACTGCCATCTGTATAAACATGGAATTATCTACACAGACATCTCTATAACCATTGAAATATCTACACCGCTATCTGTATAAACATGGAAGTAGCCACACCGCTATCTGTGTAAACATGGAAATATCTACACCGCCATCTGTGAAAACATGGAAATATCTACACTGTCATCTTTATAAACATGGAAATATCTACACGTCCATCTGTATAAACATGGAAATATCTACACTGCCATCTGTATATACCTGGAAATATCTACACTGCCATCTGTATAAACATGGAAATATCTACACCGCTATCACTATAAACATGGAAATGTTTACACGGCTATCTGTATAAACATGGAAATATCTACACCACGACATGTATAAACATGGAAATATCTACACCGCCATGTGAATAAACATGGAAATATCTACACCGCTATCAGTAAAAAAATGGAAATATCGACACCGCTATCTGTATAAATATGGAAATATCTACACCACTATCTCTATAAACATGGAAATATCTTCACCGTTATCTGTATAAACAAAGAAACATCTCCACTGCTGTCTGTATGAACATGGAAACATCTGCAGCGCTAGCTCTATAAACATGGAATTATCTGCAGCGTTATCTGTATAAACATGGAAATATCTACACCGCAGTCTGTGCAAAGATGGAAATATCTACAATGCTATCCCAATAAACATGGAAATATCGACACCGCCATCTGTACACACATGGAAATACCTACACAGTCATCTGTATAAACATGGAAATATCTACACCACTATCTGAATAAACATGGAAATACCTACACTGCCATCTGTATAAACATGGAATTATCTACACAGACATCTCTATAACCATTGAAAAATCTACACCGCTATCTGTATACACTTGGAAGTAGCCACACCGCTATCTGTATAAACATGGAAATATCTACACCGCCATCTGTGAAAACATGGAAATATCTACACTGTCATCTTTATAAACATGGAAATATCTACACGTCCATCTGTATAAACATGGAAATATCTACACTGCCATCTGTATATACCTGGAAATATCTACACTGCAATCTGTATAAACATGGAAATATCTACACCGCTATCTCTATAAACATGGAAATGTATAACGGCTATCTGTATAAACATGGAAATATCTCCACCGCTATCTGTAGAAACATGGAAATATCTACATCGCTGTCTGTATAAACATGGAAATATCTCCACCACTATCTCTATAAAGATGGAAATATCTACACCGCTATCTTTATAAACATGGAAATATCTACACTGCTGTCTGTATAAACATGGAAATATCTATAACACTATCTGTGTAAACATGGAAATATCTACACAGCTATCTGTGTAAACATTGAAATATGTACACAGGTCTCTGTGTAATGATGGAAATATCTACACAGCAATCTGTGCAAATATGGAAATATCTACACCGCTATCTCAGTAAACATGGAAATATCTACACCGCTATCTGTATAAACATGGAAATATCAACACCGCTATCTGTATAAACATGGAAATGTCTACACCACGATCTGTGTAAACATGGAAATATCTACACCGCTATATGTATAAACATGGAAATATCTACACCGCTATCAGTATAAACATGGAAATATCTACACCGCTATCAGTATAAACATGGAAATATCTACACCACGACATGTATAAACATGGGAATATCTACACCGCCATGTGAACAAACATGGAAATATCTACACCGCTATCAGTAAAAACATGGAAATATCGACACCGCTATCTGTATAAATATGGAAATATCTACACCACTATCTCTATGAACATGGAAATATCTACACCGTTATCTGTATAAACAAAGAAATATATTCACCATTGTCTGTATGAACATGGAAACATCTACACCGCTAGCTGTATAAACATGGAATTATCTGCAGCGTTATCTGTATATGCATGGAAATATCTACACTGCAGTCTGTGCAAAGATGGAAATACCTACAATGCTATCTCAATAAACATGGAAATATCGACACCGCCATCTGTACACACATGGGAATACCTACACAGTCATCTGTATAAACATGGAAATATCTACACCACTATCTGTATAAACATGGAAATATCTACACTGCCATCTGTATAAACATGGAATTACCTACACAGATATCTCTATAATCATTGAAATATCTACACCGCTATCTGTATAAACATGGAAGTAGCCACACCGCTATCAGTATAAACACGGAAATATCTACACCGCTATCTGTTTAAACATGGAAATATCTACACCACGACGTGTATAAACATGGAAATATCTACACCGCTATGTGAATAAACATGGAAATATCTACACCGCTAAAAGTATAAACATGGAAATATTGACACCGCTATCTGTATAAATATGGAAATATCTACACCACTATCTCTATAAACATGGAAATATCTACACCGTTATCTGTATAAACAAAGAAATACCTCCACCGCTGTCTGTATGAACATGGAAACATCTACACCGCTAGCTGTATAAACATGGAATTATCTGCAGCGTTATCTGTATAAACATGGAAATATCTACACCGCAGTCTGTGCAAAGATGGAAATATCTACAATGCTATCTCAATAAACATGGAAATATCGACACTGCCATCTGTACACACATGGAAATAACTACACAGTCATCAGTATAAACATGGAAATATCTACAACACTATCTGTATAAACATGGAAATACCTACACTGCCATCTATATAAACATGGAATTATCTACACAGACATCTCTATAACCATTGAAAAATCTACACCGCTATCTGTATAAACATGGAAGTAGCCACACCGCTATCTGTATAAACATGGAAATACCTACACCGCCAACTGTGAAAACATGGAAATATCTACACTGTCATCTTTAAAAACATGGAAATACCTACACGTCCATCTGTATAAACATGGAAATATCTACACTGCCATCTGTATATACCTGGAAATATCTACACTGCCATCTGTATAAACATGGAAATATCTACACCGCTATCTCTATAAACATGGAAATGTCTACACGGCTATCTGTATAAACATGGAAATATCTGCACCGCTATCTGTAGAAACATGGAAATATCTACATCGCTATCTGTATAAACATGGAAATATCTCCACCGCTATCTCTATAAAGATGGAAATATCTACACCGCTATCTTTATAAATATGGAAATATGTACACTGCTATCTGTGTGAACATGGAAATATCTACACAGCTATCTGCGTAAACATGGAAATATGTACACAGGTCTCTGTGTAAAGATGGAAATATCTACACCGCAATCTGTGCAAATATGGAAATACCTACACCGCTATCTCAGTAAACATGGAAATATCTACACCGCTATCTGTATAAACATGGAAATATCAACACCGCTATCTGTATACACATGGAAATGTCTACACCACGATCTGTATAAACATGGAAATATCTACACCGCTATATGTATAAACATGGAAATATCTACACCGCTATCAGTATAAACATGGAAATATCTACACTGCTATCTGTATACACATGGAAATATCTACACCACGACATGTATAAACATAGAAATATCTACAACGCCATGTGAACAAACATGGAAATATCTACACCGCTATCAGTAAAAACATGGAAATATCGACACCGCTATCTGTATAAATACGGAAATATCTACACCACTATCTCTATAAACATGGAAATATCTACCCCGTTATCTGTATAAACAAAGAAATACCTCCACAGCTGTCTGTATGAACATGGAAACATCTACACTGCTAGCTGCATAAACATGGAATTATCTGCAGCGTTATCTGTATAAACATGGAAATATCTACACCGCAGTCTGTGCAAAGATGGAAATATCTACAATGCTATCTCAATAAACATGGAAATATCGACACCGCCATCTGAACACACATGGAAATACCTACACAGTCATCTGTATAAACATGGAAATATCTACACCACTATCTGTATAAACATGGAAAAATCTACACTGCCATCTGTATATACACGGAATTACCTACAAAGACATCTCTATAATCATTGTAATATCTACACCGCTATCTGTATAAACATGGAAGTAGCCACACCGCTATCTGTATAAACATGGAAATATCTACACCGCTATCTGTATAAACATGGAAATATCTGCAACACGACGTGTATAAACATGGAAATATCTACACCGCCATATGTATAAACATGGAAATATCTACACCGCTATCAGTATAAACATGGAAATATCTACACCGCTATCTGTAAAAACATGGAAATATCTACACCACGACATGTATAAACATGGAAATATCTACACCACCAAGTGAATAAACATGGAAACATCTACACCGCTAGCTGTATAAACATGGAATTTTCTGCAGCGTTATCTGTATAAACATGGAAATATCTACACCGCAGTCTGTGCAAAGATGGAAATATCTACAATGCTATCTCAATAAACATGGAAATATCGACACCGCCATCTGTACACACATGGAAATACCTACACAGTCATCTGTATAAACATGGAAATAGCTACACCACTATCTGTATAAACATGGAAATATCTACACTGCCATCTGTATAAACATGGAATTACCTACACAGACATCTCTATAATCATTGAAATATCTACACCGCTATCTGTATAAACATGGAAGTAGCCACACCGCTATCAGTATAAACATGGAAATATCTACACCGTTATCTGTATAAACATGGAAATATCTCCACCACGACGTGTATAAACATGGAAATATCTACACCGCCATGTGAATAAACATGGAAATATCTACACCGCTATCAGTAAAAACATGGAAATATCGACACCGCTATCTGTATAAATATGGAAATATCTACACCACTATCTCTATAAACATGGAAATAACTACACCGTTATCTGTATAAACAAAGAAATATCTCCACCGCTGTCTGTATGAACATGGAAACATCTACACCGCTAGCTGTATAAACATGGAATTTTCTGCAGCGTTATCTGTATAAACATGGAAATATCTACACCGCAGTCTGTGCAAAGATGGAAATATCTACAATGCTATCTCAATAAACATGGAAATATCGACACCGCCATCTGTACACCCATGGAAATACCTACACAGTCGTCTGTCTAAACATGGAAATATCTACACCACTATCTGTATAAACATGGAAATACCTACACTGCCATCTGTAGAAACATGGAATTATCTACACAGACATCTCTATAACCATTGAAATATCTACACCGCTATCTGTATAAACATGGAAGTAGCCACACCGCTATCTGTATAAACATGGAAATATCTGCACCGCCATCTGTGAAAACATGGAAATATCTACACTGTCATCTTTATAAACATGGAAATATCTACACGTCCATCTGTATAAACATGGAAATATCTACACTGCCATCTGTATATACCTGGAAATATCTACACTGCCATCTGTATAAACATGGAAATATCTACACCGCTATCACTATAAACATGGAAATGTTTACACGGCTATCTGTATAAACATGGAAATATCTACACCACGACATGTATAAACATGGAAATATCTACACCGCCATGTGAATAAACATGGAAATATCTACACCGCTATCAGTAAAAAAATGGAAATATTGACACCGCTATCTGTATAAATATGGAAATATCTACACCACTATCTCTATAAACATGGAAATATCTACACCGTTATCTGTATAAACAAAGAAACATCTCCACCGCTGTCTGTATGAACATGGAAACAACTACAGCGCTAGCTGTATAAACATGGAATTATCTGCAGCGTTATCTGTATAAACATGGAAATATCTACACCGCAGTCTGTGCAAAGATGGAAATATCTACAATGCTATCCCAATAAACATGGAAATATCGACACCGCCATCTGTACACACATGGAAATACCTACACAGTCATCTGTATAAACATGGAAATATCTACACCACTATCTGAATAAACATGGAAATACCTACACTGCCATCTGTATAAACATGGAATTATCTACACAGACATCTCTATAACCAGTGAAAAATCTACACCGCTATCTGTATACACTTGGAAGTAGCCACACCGCTATCTGTATAAACATGGAAATATCTACACCGCCATCTGTGAAAACATGGAAATATCTACACTGTCATCTTTATAAACATGGAAATATCTACACGTCCATCTGTATAAACATGGAAATATCTACACTGCCATCTGTATATACCTGGAAATATCTACACTGCAATCTGTATAAACATGGAAATATCTACACCGCTATCTCTATAAACATGGAAATGTATAACGGCTATCTGTATAAACATGGAAATATCTCCACCGCTATCTGTAGAAACATGGAAATATCTACATCGCTGTCTGTATAAACATGGAAATATCTCCACCACTATCTCTATAAAGATGGAAATATCTACACCGCTATCTTTATAAACATGGAAATATCTACACTGCTGTCTGTATAAACATGGAAATATCTATAACACTATCTGTGTAAACATGGAAATATCTACACAGCTATCTGTGTAAACATTGAAATATGTACACAGGTCTCTGTGTAATGATGGAAATATCTACACAGCAATCTGTGCAAATATGGAAATATCTACACCGCTATCTCAGTAAACATGGAAATATCTACACCGCTATCTGTATAAACATGGAAATATCAACACCACTATCTGTATAAACATGGAAATGTCTACACCACGATCTGTGTAAACATGGAAATATCTACACCACTATATGTATAAACATGGAAATATCTACACCGCTATCAGTATAAACATGGAAATATCTACACCGCTATCTGTATAAACATGGAAATATCTACACCACGACATGTATAAACATGGAAATATCTACACCGCCATGTGAACAAACATGGAAATATCTACACCGCTATCAGTAAAAACATGGAAATATCGACACCGCTATCTGTATAAATATGGAAATATCTACACCACTATCTCTATGAACATGGAAATATCTACACCGTTATCTGTATAAACAAAGAAATATATCCACCACTGTCTGTATGAACATGGAAACATCTACACCGCTAGCTGTATAAACATGGAATTATCTGCAGCGTTATCTGTATATGCATGGAAATATCTACACTGCAGTCTGTGCAAAGATGGAAATACCTACAATGCTATCTCAATAAACATGGAAATATCGACATCGCCATCTGTACACACATGGGAATACCTACACAGTCATCTGTATAAACATGGAAATATCTACACCACTATCTGTATAAACATGGAAATATCTACACTGCCATCTGTATAAACATGGAATTACCTACACAGATATCTCTATAATCATTGAAATATCTACACCGCTATCTGTATAAACATGGAAGTAGCCACACCGCTATCAGTATAAACATGAAAATATCTACACTGCTATCTGTTTAAACATGGAAATATCTACACCACGACGTGTATAAACATGGAAATATCTACACCGATATGTGAATAAACATGGAAATATCTACACCGCTATCAGTATAAACATGGAAATATTGACACCGCTATCTGTATAAATATGGAAATATCTACACCACTATCTCTATAAACATGGAAATATCTACACCGTTATCTGTATAAACAAAGAAATACCTCCACCGCTGTCTGTATGAACATGGAAACATCTACACCGCTAGCTGTATAAACATGGAATTATCTGCAGCGTTATCTGTATAAACATGGAAATATCTACACCGCAGTCTGTGCAAAGATGGAAATATCTACAATGCTATCTCAATAAACATGGAAATATCGACACTGCCATCTGTACACACATGGAAATACCTACACAGTCATCAGTATAAACATGGAAATATCTACAACACTATCTGTATAAACATGGAAATACCTACACTGCCATCTGTATAAACATGGAATTATCTACACAGACATCTCTATAACCATTGAAAAATCTACACCGCTATCTGTATAAACATGGAAGTAGCCACACCGCTATCAGTATAAACATGGAAATACCTACACCGCCAACTGTGAAAACATGGAAATATCTACACTGTCATCTTTAAAACCATGGAAATACCTACACGTCCATTTGTATAAACATGGAAATATCTACACTGCCATCTGTATATACCTGGAAATATCTACACTGCCATCTGTATAAACATGGAAATATCTACACCGCTATCTCTATAAACATGGAAATGTCTACACGGCTATCTGTATAAACATGGAAATATCTGCACCGCTATCTGTAGAAACATGGAAATATCTACATCGCTATCTGTATAAACATGGAAATATCTCCACCGCTATCTCTATAAAGATGGAAATATCTACACCGCTATCTTTATAAATATGGAAATATGTACACTGCTATCTGTATAAACATGGAAATATCTACACAGCTATCTGTGTAAACATGGAAATATGTACACAGGTCTCTGTGTAAAGATGGAAATATCTACACCGCAATCTGTGCAAATATGGAAATACCTACACCGCTATCTCAGTAAACATGGAAATATCTACACCGCTATCTGTAAAAACATGGAAATATCAACACCGCTATCTGTATAAACATGGAAATGTCTACACCACGATCTGTATAAACATGGAAATATCTACACCGCTATATGTATAAACATGGAAATATCTACACCGCTATCAGTATAAACATGGAAATATCTACACTGCTATCTGTATAAACATGGAAATATCTACACCACGACATGTATAAACATGGAAATATCTACAACGCCATGTGAACAAACATGGAAATATCTACACCGCTATCAGTAAAAACATGGAAATATCGACACCGCTATCTGTATAAATATGGAAATATCTACACCACTATCTCTATAAACATGGAAATATCTACACCGTTATCTGTATAAACAAAGAAATACCTCCAAGGCTGTCTGTATGAACATGGAAACATCTACACTGCTAGCTGCATAAACATGGAATTATCTGCAGCGTTATCTGTATAAACATGGAAATATCTACACCGCAGTCTGTGCAAAGATGGAAATATCTACAATGCTATCTCAATAAACATGGAAATATCGACACCGCCATCTGAACACACATGGAAATACCTACACAGTCATCTGTATAAACATGGAAATATCTACACCACTATCTGTATAAACATGGAAAAATCTACACTGCCATCTGTATATACACGGAATTACCTACAAAGACATCTCTATAATCATTGTAATACCTACACCGCTATCTGTATAAACATGGAAGTAGCCACACCGCTATCTGTATAAACATGGAAATATCTACACCGCTATCTGTATAAACATGGAAATATCTGCACCACGACGTGTATAAAGATGGAAATATCTACACCGCTATATGTATAAACATGGAAATATCTACACCGCTATCAGTATAAACATGGAAATATCTACACCGCTATCTGTAAAAACATGGAAATATCTACACCACGACATGTATAAACATGGAAATATCTACACCGCCAAGTGAATAAACATGGAAACATCTACCCCGCTAGCTGTATAAACATGGAATTTTCTGCAGCGTTATCTGTATAAACATGGAAATATCTACACCGCAGTCTGTGCAAAGATGGAAATATCTACAATGCTATCTCAATAAACATGGAAATATCGACACCGCCATCTGTACACACATGGAAATACCTACACAGACATCTGTATAAACATGGAAATAGCTACACCACTATCTGTATAAACATGGAAATATCTACACTGCCATCTGTATAAACATGAAATTACCTACACAGACATCTCTATAATCATTGAAATATCTACACCGCTATCTGTATAAACATGGAAGTAGCCACACCGCTATCAGTATAAACATGGAAATATCTACACCGTTATCTGTATAAACATGGAAATATCTCCACCACGACGTGTATAAACATGGAAATATCTACACCGCCATGTGAATAAACATGGAAATATCTACACCGCTATCAGTAAAAACATGGAAATATCGACACCGCTATCTGTATAAATATGGAAATATATACACCACTATCTCTATAAACATGGAAATATCTACACCGTTATCTGTATAAACAAAGAAATATCTCCACCGCTGTCTGTATGAACATGGAAACATCTACACCGCTAGCTGTATAAACATGGAATTTTCTGCAGCGTTATCTGTATAAACATGGAAATATCTACACCGCAGTCTGTGCAAAGATGGAAATATCTACGATGCTATCTCAATAAACATGGAAATATCGACACCGCCATCTGTACACCCATGGAAATACCTACACAGTCGTCTGTCTAAACATGGAAATATCTACACCACTATCTGTATAAACATGGAAATACCTACACTGCCATCTGTATAAACATGGAATTATCTACACAGACATCTCTATAACCATTGAAATATCTACACCGCTATCTGTATAAACATGGAAGTAGCCACACCGCTATCTGTATAAACATGGAAATATCTACACCGCCATCTGTGAAAACATGGAAATATCTACACTGTCATCTTTATAAACATGGAAATATCTACACGTCCATCTGTATAAACATGGAAATATCTACACTGCCATCTGTATATACCTGGAAATATCTACACTGCCATCTGTATAAACATGGAAATATCTACACCGCTATCACTATAAACATGGAAATGTTTACACGGCTATCTGTATAAACATGGAAATATCTACACCACGACATGTATAAACATGGAAATATCTACACCGCCATGTGAATAAACATGGAAATATCTACACCGCTATCAGTAAAAAAATGGAAATATCGACACCGCTATCTGTATAAATATGGAAATATCTACACCACTATCTCTATAAACATGGAAATATCTACACCGTTATCTGTATAAACAAAGAAACATCTCCACCGCTGTCTGTATGAACATGGAAACATCTACAGCGCTAGCTCTATAAACATGGAATTATCTGCAGCGTTATCTGTATAAACATGGAAATATCTACACCGCAGTCTGTGCAAAGATGGAAATATCTACAATGCTATCCCAATAAACATGGAAATATCGACACCGCCATCTGTACACACATGGAAATACCTACACAGTCATCTGTATAAACATGGAAATATCTACACCACTATCTGAATAAACATGGAAATACCTACACTGCCATCTGTATAAACATGGAATTATCCACACAGACATCTCTATAACCATTGAAAAATCTACACCGCTATCTGTATACACTTGGAAGTAGCCACACCGCTATCTGTATAAACATGGAAATATCTACACCGCCATCTGTGAAAACATGGAAATATCTACACTGTCATCTTTATAAACATGGAAATATCTACACGTCCATCTGTATAAACATGGAAATATCTACACTGCCATCTGTATATACCTGGAAATATCTACACTGCAATCTGTATAAACATGGAAATATCTACACCGCTATCTCTATAAACATGGAAATGTATAACGGCTATCTGTATAAACATGGAAATATCTCCACCGCTATCTGTAGAAACATGGAAATATCTACATCGCTGTCTGTATAAACATGGAAATATCTCCACCACTATCTCTATAAAGATGGAAATATCTACACCGCTATCTTTATAAACATGGAAATATCTACACTGCTGTCTGTATAAACATGGAAATATCTATAACACTATCTGTGTAAACATGGAAATATCTACACAGCTATCTGTGTAAACATTGAAATATGTACACAGGTCTCTGTGTAATGATGGAAATATCTACACAGCAATCAGTGCAAATATGGAAATATCTACACCGCTATCTCAGTAAACATGGAAATATCTACACCGCTATCTGTATAAACATGGAAATATCAACACCGCTATCTGTATAAACATGGAAATGTCTACACCACGATCTGTGTAAACATGGAAATATCTACACCGCTATATGTATCAACATGGAAATATCTACACCGCTATCAGTATAAACATGGAAATATCTACACCGCTATCTGTATAAACATGGAAATATCTACACCACGACATGTATAAACATGGGAATATCTACACCGCCATGTGAACAAACATGGAAATATCTACACCGCTATCAGTAAAAACATGGAAATATCGACACCGCTATCTGTATAAATATGGAAATATCTACACCACTATCTCTATGAACATGGAAATATCTACACCGTTATCTGTATAAACACAGAAATATATCCACCACTGTCTGTATGAACATGGAAACATCTACACCGCTAGCTGTATAAACATGGAATTATCTGCAGCGTTATCTGTATATGCATGGAAATATCTACACTGCAGTCTGTGCAAAGATGGAAATACCTACAATGCTATCTCAATATACATGGAAATATCGACACCGCCATCTGTACACACATGGGAATACCTACACAGTCATCTGTATAAACATGGAAATATCTACACCACTATCTGTATAAACATGGAAATATCTACACTGCCATCTGTATAAACATGGAATTACCTACACAGATATCTCTATAATCATTGAAATATCTACACCGCTATCTGTATAAACATGGAAGTAGCCACACCGCTATCAGTATAAACATGGAAATATCTACACCGCTATCTGTTTAAACATGGAAATATCTACACCACGACGTGTATAAACATGGAAATATCTACACCGCTATGTGAATAAACATGGAAATATCTACACCGCTATCAGTATAAACATGGAAATATTGACACCGCTATCTGTATAAATATGGAAATATCTACACCACTATCTCTATAAACATGGAAATATCTACACCGTTATCTGTATAAACAAAGAAATACCTCCATCGCTGTCTGTATGAACATGGAAACATCTACACCGCTAGCTGTATAAACATGGAATTATCTGCAGCGTTATCTGTATAAACATGGAAATATCTACACCGCAGTCTGTGCAAAGATGGAAATATCTACAATGCTATCTCAATAAACATGGAAATATCGACACTGCCATCTGTACACACATGGAAATACCTACACAGTCATCAGTATAAACATGGAAATATCTACAACACTATCTGTATAAACATGGAAATACCTACACTGCCATCTATATAAACATGGAATTATCTACACAGACATCTCTATAACCATTGAAAAATCTACACCGCTATCTGTATAAACATGGAAGTAGCCACACCGCTATCTGTATAAACATGGAAATACCTACACCGCCAACTGTGAAAACATGGAAATATCTACACTGTCATCTTTGAAAACATGGAAATACCTACACGTCCATCTGTATAAACATGGAAATATCTACACTGCCATCTGTATATACCTGGAAATATCTACACTGTCATCTGTATAAGCATGGAAATATCTACACCGCTATCTCTATTAACATGGAAATGTCTACACGGCTATCTGTATAAACATGGAAATATCTGCACCGCTATCTGTAGAAACTTGGAAATATCTACATCGCTATCTGTATAAACATGGAAATATCTCCACCGCTATCTCTATAAAGATGGAAATATCTACACCGCTATCTTTATAAATATGGAAATATGTACACTGCTATCTGTGTGAACATGGAAATATCTACACAGCTATCTGCGTAAACATGGAAATATGTACACAGGTTTGTGTAAAGATGGAAATATCTACACCGCAATCTGTGCAAATATGGAAATACCTACACCGCTATCTCAGTAAACATGGAAATATCTACACCGCTATCTGTATAAACATGGAAATATCAACACCGCTATCTGTATAAACATGGAAATGTCTACACCACGATCTGTATAAACATGGAAATATCTACACCGCTATATGTATAAACATGGAAATATCTATACCGCTATCAGTATAAACATGGAAATATCTACACAGCTATCTGTATACACATGGAAATATCTACACCACGACATGTATAAACATGGAAATATCTACAACGCCATGTGAACAAACATGGAAATATCTACACCGCTATCAGTAAAAACATGGAAATATCGACACCGCTATCTGTATAAATATGGAAATATCTACACCACTATCTCTATAAACATGGAAATATCTACCCCGTTATCTGTATAAACAAAGAAATACCTCCACAGCTGTCTGTATGAACATGGAAACATCTACACTGCTAGCTGCATAAACATGGAATTATCTGCAGCGTTATCTGTATAAACATGGAAATATCTACACTGCAGTCTGTGCAAAGATGGAAATATCTACAATGCTATCTCAATAAACATGGAAATATCGACACCGCCGTCTGAACACACATGGAAATACCTACACAGTCATCTGTATAAACATGGAAATATCTACACCACTATCTGTATAAACATGGAAAAATCTACACTGCCATCTGTATATACCTGGAAATATCTACACTGCCATCTGTATAAACATGGAAATATCTACACCGCTATCTCTATAAACATGGAAATGTCTACACGGCTATCTGTATAAACATGGAAATATCTGCACCGCTATCTGTAGAAACATGGAAATATCTACATCGCTATCTGTATAAACATGGAAATATCTCCACCGCTATCTCTATAAAGATGGAAATATCTACACCGCTATCTTTATAAATATGGAAATATGTACACTGCTATCTGTATAAACATGGAAATATCTACACAGCTATCTGTGTAAACATGGAAATATGTACACAGGTCTCTGTGTAAAGATGGAAATATCTACACCGCAATCTGTGCAAATATGGAAATACCTACACCGCTATCTCAGTAAACATGGAAATATCTACACCGCTATCTGTAAAAACATGGAAATATCAACACCGCTATCTGTATAAACATGGAAATGTCTACACCACGATCTGTATAAACATGGAAATATCTACACCGCTATATGTATAAACATGGAAATATCTACACCGCTATCAGTATAAACATGGAAATATCTACACTGCTATCTGTATAAACATGGAAATATCTACACCACGACATGTATAAACATGGAAATATCTACAACGCCATGTGAACAAACATGGAAATATCTACACCGCTATCAGTAAAAACATGGAAATATCGACACCGCTATCTGTATAAATATGGAAATATCTACACCACTATCTCTATAAACATGGAAATATCTACACCGTTATCTGTATAAACAAAGAAATACCTCCAAGGCTGTCTGTATGAACATGGAAACATCTACACTGCTAGCTGCATAAACATGGAATTATCTGCAGCGTTATCTGTATAAACATGGAAATATCTACACCGCAGTCTGTGCAAAGATGGAAATATCTACAATGCTATCTCAATAAACATGGAAATATCGACACCGCCATCTGAACACACATGGAAATACCTACACAGTCATCTGTATAAACATGGAAATATCTACACCACTATCTGTATAAACATGGAAAAATCTACACTGCCATCTGTATATACACGGAATTACCTACAAAGACATCTCTATAATCATTGTAATACCTACACCGCTATCTGTATAAACATGGAAGTAGCCACACCGCTATCTGTATAAACATGGAAATATCTACACCGCTATCTGTATAAACATGGAAATATCTGCACCACGACGTGTATAAAGATGGAAATATCTACACCGCTATATGTATAAACATGGAAATATCTACACCGCTATCAGTATAAACATGGAAATATCTACACCGCTATCTGTAAAAACATGGAAATATCTACACCACGACATGTATAAACATGGAAATATCTACACCGCCAAGTGAATAAACATGGAAACATCTACCCCGCTAGCTGTATAAACATGGAATTTTCTGCAGCGTTATCTGTATAAACATGGAAATATCTACACCGCAGTCTGTGCAAAGATGGAAATATCTACAATGCTATCTCAATAAACATGGAAATATCGACACCGCCATCTGTACACACATGGAAATACCTACACAGACATCTGTATAAACATGGAAATAGCTACACCACTATCTGTATAAACATGGAAATATCTACACTGCCATCTGTATAAACATGAAATTACCTACACAGACATCTCTATAATCATTGAAATATCTACACCGCTATCTGTATAAACATGGAAGTAGCCACACCGCTATCAGTATAAACATGGAAATATCTACACCGTTATCTGTATAAACATGGAAATATCTCCACCACGACGTGTATAAACATGGAAATATCTACACCGCCATGTGAATAAACATGGAAATATCTACACCGCTATCAGTAAAAACATGGAAATATCGACACCGCTATCTGTATAAATATGGAAATATATACACCACTATCTCTATAAACATGGAAATATCTACACCGTTATCTGTATAAACAAAGAAATATCTCCACCGCTGTCTGTATGAACATGGAAACATCTACACCGCTAGCTGTATAAACATGGAATTTTCTGCAGCGTTATCTGTATAAACATGGAAATATCTACACCGCAGTCTGTGCAAAGATGGAAATATCTACGATGCTATCTCAATAAACATGGAAATATCGACACCGCCATCTGTACACCCATGGAAATACCTACACAGTCGTCTGTCTAAACATGGAAATATCTACACCACTATCTGTATAAACATGGAAATACCTACACTGCCATCTGTATAAACATGGAATTATCTACACAGACATCTCTATAACCATTGAAATATCTACACCGCTATCTGTATAAACATGGAAGTAGCCACACCGCTATCTGTATAAACATGGAAATATCTACACCGCCATCTGTGAAAACATGGAAATATCTACACTGTCATCTTTATAAACATGGAAATATCTACACGTCCATCTGTATAAACATGGAAATATCTACACTGCCATCTGTATATACCTGGAAATATCTACACTGCCATCTGTATAAACATGGAAATATCTACACCGCTATCACTATAAACATGGAAATGTTTACACGGCTATCTGTATAAACATGGAAATATCTACACCACGACATGTATAAACATGGAAATATCTACAC
Organism: Pan paniscus; assembly: GCF_029289425.2. Taxonomy (NCBI): domain Eukaryota; kingdom Metazoa; phylum Chordata; class Mammalia; order Primates; family Hominidae; genus Pan; species Pan paniscus. The sequence goes on from NC_073256.2 coordinate 2,844,534, forward strand.
CGCCATGTGAATAAACATGGAAATATCTACACCGCTATCAGTAAAAAAATGGAAATATCGACACCGCTATCTGTATAAATATGGAAATATCTACACCACTATCTCTATAAACATGGAAATATCTACACCGTTATCTGTATAAACAAAGAAACATCTCCACCGCTGTCTGTATGAACATGGAAACATCTACAGCGCTAGCTCTATAAACATGGAATTATCTGCAGCGTTATCTGTATAAACATGGAAATATCTACACCGCAGTCTGTGCAAAGATGGAAATATCTACAATGCTATCCCAATAAACATGGAAATATCGACACCGCCATCTGTACACACATGGAAATACCTACACAGTCATCTGTATAAACATGGAAATATCTACACCACTATCTGAATAAACATGGAAATACCTACACTGCCATCTGTATAAACATGGAATTATCCACACAGACATCTCTATAACCATTGAAAAATCTACACCGCTATCTGTATACACTTGGAAGTAGCCACACCGCTATCTGTATAAACATGGAAATATCTACACCGCCATCTGTGAAAACATGGAAATATCTACACTGTCATCTTTATAAACATGGAAATATCTACACGTCCATCTGTATAAACATGGAAATATCTACACTGCCATCTGTATATACCTGGAAATATCTACACTGCAATCTGTATAAACATGGAAATATCTACACCGCTATCTCTATAAACATGGAAATGTATAACGGCTATCTGTATAAACATGGAAATATCTCCACCGCTATCTGTAGAAACATGGAAATATCTACATCGCTGTCTGTATAAACATGGAAATATCTCCACCACTATCTCTATAAAGATGGAAATATCTACACCGCTATCTTTATAAACATGGAAATATCTACACTGCTGTCTGTATAAACATGGAAATATCTATAACACTATCTGTGTAAACATGGAAATATCTACACAGCTATCTGTGTAAACATTGAAATATGTACACAGGTCTCTGTGTAATGATGGAAATATCTACACAGCAATCAGTGCAAATATGGAAATATCTACACCGCTATCTCAGTAAACATGGAAATATCTACACCGCTATCTGTATAAACATGGAAATATCAACACCGCTATCTGTATAAACATGGAAATGTCTACACCACGATCTGTGTAAACATGGAAATATCTACACCGCTATATGTATCAACATGGAAATATCTACACCGCTATCAGTATAAACATGGAAATATCTACACCGCTATCTGTATAAACATGGAAATATCTACACCACGACATGTATAAACATGGGAATATCTACACCGCCATGTGAACAAACATGGAAATATCTACACCGCTATCAGTAAAAACATGGAAATATCGACACCGCTATCTGTATAAATATGGAAATATCTACACCACTATCTCTATGAACATGGAAATATCTACACCGTTATCTGTATAAACACAGAAATATATCCACCACTGTCTGTATGAACATGGAAACATCTACACCGCTAGCTGTATAAACATGGAATTATCTGCAGCGTTATCTGTATATGCATGGAAATATCTACACTGCAGTCTGTGCAAAGATGGAAATACCTACAATGCTATCTCAATATACATGGAAATATCGACACCGCCATCTGTACACACATGGGAATACCTACACAGTCATCTGTATAAACATGGAAATATCTACACCACTATCTGTATAAACATGGAAATATCTACACTGCCATCTGTATAAACATGGAATTACCTACACAGATATCTCTATAATCATTGAAATATCTACACCGCTATCTGTATAAACATGGAAGTAGCCACACCGCTATCAGTATAAACATGGAAATATCTACACCGCTATCTGTTTAAACATGGAAATATCTACACCACGACGTGTATAAACATGGAAATATCTACACCGCTATGTGAATAAACATGGAAATATCTACACCGCTATCAGTATAAACATGGAAATATTGACACCGCTATCTGTATAAATATGGAAATATCTACACCACTATCTCTATAAACATGGAAATATCTACACCGTTATCTGTATAAACAAAGAAATACCTCCATCGCTGTCTGTATGAACATGGAAACATCTACACCGCTAGCTGTATAAACATGGAATTATCTGCAGCGTTATCTGTATAAACATGGAAATATCTACACCGCAGTCTGTGCAAAGATGGAAATATCTACAATGCTATCTCAATAAACATGGAAATATCGACACTGCCATCTGTACACACATGGAAATACCTACACAGTCATCAGTATAAACATGGAAATATCTACAACACTATCTGTATAAACATGGAAATACCTACACTGCCATCTATATAAACATGGAATTATCTACACAGACATCTCTATAACCATTGAAAAATCTACACCGCTATCTGTATAAACATGGAAGTAGCCACACCGCTATCTGTATAAACATGGAAATACCTACACCGCCAACTGTGAAAACATGGAAATATCTACACTGTCATCTTTGAAAACATGGAAATACCTACACGTCCATCTGTATAAACATGGAAATATCTACACTGCCATCTGTATATACCTGGAAATATCTACACTGTCATCTGTATAAGCATGGAAATATCTACACCGCTATCTCTATTAACATGGAAATGTCTACACGGCTATCTGTATAAACATGGAAATATCTGCACCGCTATCTGTAGAAACTTGGAAATATCTACATCGCTATCTGTATAAACATGGAAATATCTCCACCGCTATCTCTATAAAGATGGAAATATCTACACCGCTATCTTTATAAATATGGAAATATGTACACTGCTATCTGTGTGAACATGGAAATATCTACACAGCTATCTGCGTAAACATGGAAATATGTACACAGGTTTGTGTAAAGATGGAAATATCTACACCGCAATCTGTGCAAATATGGAAATACCTACACCGCTATCTCAGTAAACATGGAAATATCTACACCGCTATCTGTATAAACATGGAAATATCAACACCGCTATCTGTATAAACATGGAAATGTCTACACCACGATCTGTATAAACATGGAAATATCTACACCGCTATATGTATAAACATGGAAATATCTATACCGCTATCAGTATAAACATGGAAATATCTACACAGCTATCTGTATACACATGGAAATATCTACACCACGACATGTATAAACATGGAAATATCTACAACGCCATGTGAACAAACATGGAAATATCTACACCGCTATCAGTAAAAACATGGAAATATCGACACCGCTATCTGTATAAATATGGAAATATCTACACCACTATCTCTATAAACATGGAAATATCTACCCCGTTATCTGTATAAACAAAGAAATACCTCCACAGCTGTCTGTATGAACATGGAAACATCTACACTGCTAGCTGCATAAACATGGAATTATCTGCAGCGTTATCTGTATAAACATGGAAATATCTACACTGCAGTCTGTGCAAAGATGGAAATATCTACAATGCTATCTCAATAAACATGGAAATATCGACACCGCCGTCTGAACACACATGGAAATACCTACACAGTCATCTGTATAAACATGGAAATATCTACACCACTATCTGTATAAACATGGAAAAATCTACACTGCCATCTGTATATACACGGAATTACCTACAAAGACATCTCTATAATCATTGTAATATCTACACCGCTATCTGTATAAACATGGAAGTAGCCACACCGCTATCTGTATAAACATGGAAATATCTACACCGCTATTTGTATAAACATGGAAATATCTGCACCACGACGTGTATAAACATGGAAATATCTACACCGCTATATGTATAAACATGGAAATATCTACACCGCTATCAGTATAAACATGGAAATATCTACACCGCTATCTGTAAAAACATGGAAATATCTACACCACGACATGTATAAACATGGAAATATCTACACCGCCAAGTGAATAAACATGGAAACATCTACACCGCTAGCTGTATAAACATGGAATTTTCTGCAGCGTTATCTGTATAAACATGGAAATATCTACACCGCAGTCTGTGCAAAGATGGAAATATCTACAATGCTATCTCAATAAACATGGAAATATCGACACCGCCATCTGTACACACATGGAAATACCTACACAGTCATCTGTATAAACATGGAAATATCTACACCACTATCTGTATAAACATGGAAATATCTACACTGCCATCTGTATAAACATGGAATTACCTACACAGACATCTCTATAATCATTGAAATATCTACACCGCTATCTGTATAAACATGGAAGTAGCCACACCGCTATCAGTATAAACATGGAAATATCTACACCGTTATCTGTATAAACATGGAAATATCTCCACCACGACGTGTATAAACATGGAAATATCTACACCGCCATGTGAATAAACATGGAAATATCTACACCGCTATCAGTAAAAACATGGAAATATCGACACCGCTATCTGTATAAATATGGAAATATCTACACCACTATCTCTATAAACATGGAAATAACTACACCGTTATCTGTATAAACAAAGAAATATCCCCACCGCTGTCTGTATGAACATGGAAACATCTACACCGCTAGCTGTATAAACATGGAATTTTCTGCAGCGTTATCTGTATAAACATGGAAATATCTACACCGCAGTCTGTGCAAAGATGGAAATATCTACAATGCTATCTCAATAAACATGGAAATATCAACACCGCCATCTGTACACCCATGGAAATACCTACACAGTCGTCTGTCTAAACATGGAAATATCTACACCACTATCTGTATAAACATGGAAATACCTACACTGCCATCTGTATAAACATGGAATTATCTACACAGACATCTCTATAACCATTGAAATATCTACACCGCTATCTGTATAAACATGGAAGTAGCCACACCGCTATCTGTATAAACATGGAAATACCTACACCGCCATCTGTGAAAACATGGAAATATCTACACTGTCATCTTTATAAACATGGAAATATCTACACGTCCATCTGTATAAACATGGAAATATCTACACTGCCATCTGTATATACCTGGAAATATCTACACTGCCATCTGTATAAACATGGAAATATCTACACCGCTATCACTATAAACATGGAAATGTTTACACGGCTATCTGTATAAACATGGAAATATCTACACCACGACATGTATAAACATGGAAATATCTACACCGCCATGTGAATAAACATGGAAATATCTACACCGCTATCAGTAAAAAAATGGAAATATCGACACCGCTATCTGTATAAATATGGAAATATCTACACCACTATCTCTATAAACATGGAAATATCTACACCGTTATCTGTATAAACAAAGAAACATCTCCACCGCTGTCTGTATGAACATGGAAACATCTACAGCGCTAGCTCTATAAACATGGAATTATCTGCAGCGTTATCTGTATAAACATGGAAATATCTACACCGCAGTCTGTGCAAAGATGGAAATATCTACAATGCTATCCCAATAAACATGGAAATATCGACACCGCCATCTGTACACACATGGAAATACCTACACAGTCATCTGTATAAACATGGAAATACCTACACCACTATCTGAATAAACATGGAAATACCTACACTGCCATCTGTATAAACATGGAATTATCTACACAGACATCTCTATAACCATTGAAAAATCTACACCGCTATCTGTATACACTTGGAAGTAGCCACACCGCTATCTGTATAAACATGGAAATATCTACACCGCCATCTGTGAAAACATGGAAATATCTACACTGTCATCTTTATAAACATGGAAATATCTACACGTCCATCTGTATAAACATGGAAATATCTACACTGCCATCTGTATATACCTGGAAATATCTACACTGCAATCTGTATAAACATGGAAATATCTACACCGCTATCTCTATAAACATGGAAATGTATAACGGCTATCTGTATAAACATGGAAATATCTCCACCGCTATCTGTAGAACCATGGAAATATCTACATCGCTGTCTGTATAAACATGGAAATATCTCCACCACTATCTCTATAAAGATGGAAATATCTACACCGCTATCTGTATAAACATGGAAATATCAACACCGCTATCTGTATAAACATGGAAATGTCTACACCACGATCTGTATAAACATGGAAATATCTACACTGCTATCTGTATAAACATGGAAATATCTACACCACGACATGTATAAACATGGAAATATCTACAACGCCATGTGAACAAACATGGAAATATCTACACCGCTATCAGTAAAAACATGGAAATATCGACACCACTATCTGTATAAATATGGAAATATCTACACCACTATCTATATGAACATGGAAATATCTACACCGTTATCTGTATAAACAAAGAAATATATCCACCACTGTCTGTATGGACATGGAAACATCTACACCGCTAGCTGTATAAACATGGAATTATCTGCAGCGTTATCTGTATATGCATGGAAATATCTACACTGCAGTCTGTGCAAAGATGGAAATACCTACAATGCTATCTCAATAAACACGGAAATATCGACACCGCCATCTGTACACACATGGGAATACCTACACAGTCATCTGTATAAAAATGGAAATATCTACACCACTATCTGTATAAACATGGAAATATCTACACTGCCATCTGTATAAACATGGAATTACCTACACAGATATCTCTATAATCATTGAAATATCTACACCGCTATCTGTATAAACATGGAAGTAGCCACACCGCTATCAGTATAAACATGGAAATATCTACACCGGTATCTGTTTAAACATGGAAATATCTACACCACGACGTGTATAAACATGGAAATATCTACACCGCTATGTGAATAAACATGGAAATATCTACACCGCTATCAGTATAAACATGGAAATATTGACACCGCTATCTGTATAAATATGGAAATATCTACACCACTATCTCTATAAACATGGAAATATCTACACCGTTATCTGTATAAACAAAGAAATACCTCCACCGCTGTCTGTATGAACATGGAAACATCTACACCGCTAGCTGTATAAACATGGAATTATCTGCAGCGTTATCTGTATAAACATGGAAATATCTACACCGCAGTCTGTGCAAAGATGGAAATATCTACAATGCTATCTCAATAAACATGGAAATATCGACACTGCCATCTGTACACACATGGAAATACCTACACAGTCATCAGTATAAACATGGAAATATCTACAACATTATCTCTATAAACATGGAAATACCTACACTGCAATCTGTATAAACATGGAATTATCTACACAGACATCTCTATAACCATTGAAAAATCTACACCGCTATCTGTATAAACATGGAAGTAGCCACACCGCTATCTATATAAACATGGAAATACCTACACCGCCAACTGTGAAAACATGGAAATATCTACACTGTCATCTTTAAAAACATGGAAATACCTACACGTCCATCTGTATAAACATGGAAATATCTACACTGCCATCTGTATATACCTGGAAATATCTACACTGCCATCTGTATAAACATGGAAATATCTACATCGCTATCTCTATAAACATGGAAATGTCTACACGGCTATCTGTATAAACATGGAAATATCTGCACCGCTATCTGTAGAAACATGGAAATATCTACATCGCTATCTGTATAAACATGGAAATATCTCCACCGCTATCTCTATAAAGATGGAAATATCTACACCGCTATCTTTATAAATATGGAAATATGTACACTGCTATCTGTATAAACATGGAAATATCTATAACACTATCTGTGTAAACATGGAAATATCTACACCGCAATCCGTGCAAATATGGAAATACCTACACCGCTATCTCAGTAAACACGGAAATATCTACACCGCTATCTGTATAAACATGGAAATATCAACACCGCTATCTGTATAAACATGGAAATGTCTAAACCACGATCTGTATAAACATGGAAATATCTACACCGCTATATGTATAAACATGGAAATATCTACACCGCTATCAGTATAAACATGGAAATATCTACACTGCTATCTGTATACACATGGAAATATCTACACCACGATATGTATAAACATGGAAATATCTACAACGCCATGTGAACAAACATGGAAATATCTACACCGCTATCAGTAAAAACATGGAAATATCGACACCGCTATCTGTATAAATATGGAAATATCTACACCACTATCTCTATAAACATGGAAATATCTACACCGTTATCTGTATAAACAAAGAAATACCTCCACAGCTGTCTGTATGAACATGGAAACATCTACACTGCTAGCTGCATAAACATGGAATTATCTGCAGCGTTATCTGTATAAACATGGAAATATCTACACCGCAGTCTGTGCAAAGATGGAAATATCTACAATGCTATCTCAATAAACATGGAAATATCGACACCGCCATCTGAACACACATGGAAATACCTACACAGTCATCTGTATAAACATGGAAATATCTACACCACTATCTGTATAAACATGAAAAAATCTACACTGCCATCTGTATAAACATGGAATTACCTACAAAGACATCTCTATAATCATTGTAATATCTACACCGCTATCTGTATAAACATGGAAGTAGCCACACCGCTATCTGTATAAACATGGAAATATCTACACCGCTATCTGTATAAACATGGAAATATCTGCACCACGACGTGTATAAACATGGAAATATCTACACCGCTATATGTATAAACATGGAAATATCTACACCGCTATCAGTATAATCATGGAAATATCTACACCGCTATCTGTAAAAACATGGAAATATCTACACCACGACATGTATAAACATGGAAATATCTACACCGCCAAGTGAATAAACATGGAACTATCTACACCGCTAGCTGTATAAACATTGAAATACTTACACTGCCATCTGGATAAAGAGGGAAATATCTACACCGCATGCTGTATAAACATGGAAATATCTACACTGATATCTGTAAAAACATGGAAATACCGACATCGATATCTGTACACACACGGAAATACCTACACCGCTATCTGTATAAACATGGAAATATCTACAACACTATCTGTAATAATATGGAAATTTCTACACCGCTATCTCTATAAACAAGGAAATGTCTACACCGCTATCTGTATAAACATGGGAATTCCTACACATTCATTTGTATAAACATGGAAGTAACTACACCAACATCTGTATAAACATGGAAATAACTACACTGCCATATGTATAAACATGGAAATATCTTCACCGCCATCTCTATAAACATGGAAATATCTACACCGCCATCTCTATAAACATGAAAATATCTACACCGCAATCTCCATTAACATGGAACTGTCTACACCACCATCTGTGTAAACATGGAAATATCTACACCGCTATCTGTTCAATCATGGAAATATCTACACTGCCATCTGTATAAAGATGTAAATATCTACACCGCTATCTCGATAAACATGGAAATACCTACACCGCCATCTCTATAAACATGGAATTATTTGCACCGCTGTCTCTATAAACACAGAAATATCTACACCGCCATCTCTATAAACATGGAAATATCTACACCGCAATCTCAATAAACATGGAAATATCTACACCGCCATCTCTATAAATATGAAAATACATACATCAAAATCTCCACAAACATGGAACGATCTACACCGCCTTCTGTATAAAAATGGTAATATCTACACCGCTATCTGCATAAACATGGAAATATCTGCACAGCTATCTGTATAAACATGGGAATAGCTACACCGCCATCTTTACAAACATGGAAATATCTACAGTGCCATCTGTCTAAACATGGAAGTATCTACATCGACATCTGTATAAACATGGAAATATCTACACCACTATATGTTTAAATATGCAAATATCTACACCCCTGTATCTATGAACATGCAAATGTCTACAAAACTATCTGTATAAACACGGATATATCTACACTGCTATCTCTATAAACATGGAAATATTCACACTGCCCTCTGTATACACATGGAAATATCTGCACTGCCATCTGTATAAACATGGAAATATGTACACCGCTATCTCTATAAGCATGGAAATATCTGCAAAGCCATCTCTATATTCATTAAAATATCTACAACGCCATCTCCATAAACATGGAACTAACTACACCGCCATCTGTATAAACATGGAAATATCTACACCGCTATCTGTATAAACATGGATATATCTATACCACTATCTGTAAAAACATGGAAATATCTACACAGTCATGTTTATAAACATGGAAATATCTACACCTCCATCTCCATAAACATGGAACTAACTACACCGCCATCTGTATAAACATGGAAATATCTACACCGCTATCTGTATAAACATGGATATATCTAGACCACTATCTGTAAAAACATGGAAATATCTACACAGTCATGTTTATAAACATGGAAATATCTACACCTCCATCTGTATAAACATGGAAATATCTACCCTGCCTCCTGTATACACATGGAAATATTTACAGAGCCATCTGTATAAACATGGAAATATCTACTCCGCCTTCTCTATAAACATGGAATTATCTACACCACTATCTCTATAAACATAGAAATATATACACCGCCATCTCTATAAACATGGAAATACCTACAACGCCATCTGTGTAAACATGGAAATATCTTCACCACCGTCTGTATAAACATGGAAATATCTGCACCGCCATCAGTATAAACACAGAAATATCTACACTGCCGTCTGTATAAAGATGGAAATGTCTACAACGCTATGTGTATAATCATGGAAATATCTACTCCGCTATCTGTATAAACATGGAAAGATCTACAACGCCATCTCTATAAACATGGAAATATCTACACTGCCGTCTGTATGAACATGGAAATATCTGCAATGATATCTGCTTAAATATGGAAATATCTACACCGATATCTCTATAAACATGGAAAAACCTACACCACTATCTGTATAAACATGGAAATATCTACACTGCTATCTCTATAAACATGGAAATATCCACACCGCCATCTGAATAAACATGGAAATATCTATACAGTCATCTGTACACACATGGAAATATCTACACAACCATCTCTGTAAACATGGAAATATCTACACTGACATCTGAATACACATGGAAATATCTCCACCGCAATCTGTATAAACATGGAAATACCTACACCGCTATCTCTATATACATGGAAATACCGACACGGCTATCTCTATAAACATGGAAATATCTACACCGCAATCTCTATAAACATGGAAATGTCTACAATGCCATCTCTCTACATATGAAAATAATTACAGTGAAATCTCGATAAACAAGGAACTATCTACACCGCCATCTGTATAAAAATGGTAATATCTACACCGCTATCTGTATAAACATGGAAATATCTGCACAGCTACCTGTATAAACATGGGAATACCTACACCGCCATCTGTACAAACATGGAAATATCTACAGCGCCATCTGTATAAACATGGAAATATCTACATCGACATCTGTATAAACATGGAAATATCTACACCACTATATGTATAAATATGCAAATATCTACACCCTGTATCTATGAACTTGCAAATATCTACACAACTATCTGTATAAACATGGAAATATCTACACCGCTATCTCTAAAAACATGGAAATATCCACACTGCCCTCTGTATACACATGGAAATATCTGCACAGCCATCTATATAAACATGGAAATATGTACACCGCAATCTCTATAAGCAAGAAATATCGGCACCGCCATCTCTATAAACATGAAAATATCTACACCGCCATCTCCATAAACATGGAAGTAACTACACCGCCATCTGTATAAACATGGAAATATCTACACCGCTATCTGTATAAACATGGAAATATCTACACTTCCATCTCTATTAAGTTGGAAATATCTACACCGTGAGCTGTATAAACATGGAAATATCTACACAGCTATCTGTGTAAACCTGGAAATACCAGCACCGCTATCTCTATAAACATGGAAATATCTACAATGATAAGTGTATATACATGGTAATAACCACAACACTATGTTTATAAAATTGGAAATAGCTACATCGCCATCTCTATACACATGGAAATATCTACACCGCTATCTCTATAAACATAGAAGTATCTACACTGCCATCTGTGGAAAGTTGGAAATATCTACACCGCGGTCTGAGTAAACATGGAAATATCTTCCCCACTATCTGTCTAAACATGGAAATATCTACACCGCTATCTGTATAAACATGGAAATATCTACAACGGTATCTCTATAAACATGCAAATATCAACATCACTGTGTCTATAAATATTGAAATATCTACACCGCTATCTCTATAAACGTGGAAATATCTACAACGCTGTCTCTAGAAACATGGAAATATCTACACCGCTATCTCTATAAATGTGGAAATATCTACACCGCTATCCCTATAAACATGGAAATAACTACACCGCTATATCTATAAACGTGGGAACATCTACACCGCTATCTCTATAAACCTGGAAATATCTACACCGCTATAAGTATTGATGTGGAAATATCTACACCGCTATATGTATAAACATGGAAATATCCACACCTCTGTCTCTATAAACGTGGATATATCTACAGCACAATCTGTATAAACGTGGAAATATCTATACCAATATCTAAACTAGTAAATATCTACACCGCTATCTATATAAACGTGGAAATAACTACACCACTATCTCTATAAGCGTGGAAATATGTACACCGCAATCTGCATAAACGTGGAAATATCTACACGGCTATCTCTATGTAGATGGACATATCTACACCGCAATCTCTATAAACATGGAAATATCTACACCGCTATCTCTATAAACATGGAAATACTTACATCGCTATCTGTATAAACATGGAAATGTTTACAATGCTATCGAGATAAACATGGAAATATCTACACAGCTATCTCTATAATCATGTAAAGATCTACACCGCTATCTGTAAAACATGGAAATATCTACACCGTTGTCTGTATAAACATGGAAATATCTACACCGCTGTCTCTAAAAACATGGAAATATCTACACCGCTGTCTCTATAAATATGCAAATATCTACACCGTTGTCTCCATAAACTTGGGAATATCTACAGGGCCATCTCTGTAAACGTGGAAATATCTACAACACTGTCTCTATAAACATGAAAATATCTACACCGCTATCTCTATAAAGGAGGAAATATCTTCACCGGTGTGTCTGTAAACATGGAAATATCTAAACCGCTATCTGTATAAACTTGGAAATATCTACAGCGCTATCTGTATAAATGTGGAAATATCTACACCGCTATCAGTATAAACGTGGAAATATCTACACCGCTGTCTTTATAAACATGGAAATATCTACACCGATATCTCTAAAAACGTGGAAATATCTACACCACTATCTGTACAAACGTGGAAATATCTACACCGCTATCTGAATAAACGTGGAAATATCTACAATGCTGTCTGTATGAACATGGAAATATCTACACCGCTATCTCTATATACGTGGAAATATCTACACCTCTATCAGTATAAATGTGGAAATATCTACACCACTTTCTGTGTAAACATGTTAGTATCTACACCGCTGTCTCTGTAAATATGTAAACATTTAAACCGTTTTCTGTATAAACTTGGCAATATTTACACCGCTATCTCTATAAACATGGAAATATTTACAACGCTATCTGTATAAACATGGAAATATTTACACCGCTCTCTCTGTAAATATGTAAACATTTAAACCGTTTTCTGTATAAACTTGGCAATATTTACACCGCTATCTCTATAAACATGGAAATATTTACAATGCTATCTGTATAAACATGGAAAAATTTACACCGCTATCTCTAAACACATGGAAATAGCTGCACCGCCATCTGCATAAACATGGAAATATCTACAGTGCCATCTGTATAAACATGGAAATACCTACACTGCCATCTGTATACACATGGAAATATCTACACAGCCATCTGTATAAACATGGAAATATCTACACTGCTATCTCTATACACATGGAAATACCTACACCACTATCTCTATAAACTTTGAAATATCTACACCGCCATCTCTATGAACATGAAAATATCTACACCACCATCTCCGTTAACATGGGACTGTCTACACCACCATCTGTGTAAACATGCAAATATCTACACTGCTATCTGTATAAACATGGAAATATCTACACTGCCGTCTGTATAAAGATGGAAATATCTACACCGCAAGCTCTATAAACCTAGAAATACTTACATCGCTATCTGTATAAACATGGAAATATTTACACCATTATCTCTATAAACAAGGAAATATCTACAACGCTATCTCTATAAACATGGAAATAACTACACCGCTGTCTGTATAAACATGAAAATATCTACACCACTATCTCTATAAACATAGAAATATCTACATCGCTGTCTGTATAAACATGGAAATATCTACAGTGCCATCTGTATAAACATGGAAATATCTACACCGCTGTCTCTATAAACATGGAAATATCTACACTGCAATCTGTATAAATATGAAAATATCTACACCGCTGTCTCTAAAAACATGGAAATATCTACACCACTGTCTCTATAAACATGCAAATATGTACACCGCTGTCTCCATAAACTTGGAAATATCTACACGGGTATCTCTATAAACGTGGAAATATCTACACCGGTGTCTCTGTAAACATGGAAATATCTAAACAGCTATCTGTGAAAACTTGGAAATATCTACACCGCTGTCTGTATAAACAAGGAAATACCTGCACCGCCATCTGTAGAAACATGGAAATATCTACACCGCAATCTCTATAAACATGGAAATACCTACACCGATATCTGTATAAATATGGAAATATCTACACCGCTATCTCTAAAAACATGGAATTACCTACACCGCTTTCTCTATAAACATGAAAATACCTACACTGTTATCTCTATATACATGGAAATATCTACACCTCCATCTCTATAAACATGGAAATATCTACACCGCCATCTTCAGAAACATGAATGTATCTACACCGCCACCTGTAAAAACATGGAAATATCTACCCTACTATCTGTATAAACATGGAAATATCTTCACTGCCATCTGTATAAACATGGAAATAACTACAACGCCATCTGTATAAAGATGGAAATATCTACACCGCAATCTGTATAAATATGGAAATAACTACACCGCTATCTCTATAGACATGGAAATATCTACACCGCTATCTGTATAAACATGGAAATATCTACACTGCCATCTGTATAAAGATGGAAATATCTGCACCGCGAGCTGTATAAACATGGAAATATCTACACCGCTATCTGTATAAAGATGGAAATACCAACACCGCCATCTGTATAAACATGGAAATACCTTCATCGCAATCTCTATAAACATGAAAATACTTACACCACCATCTCCGTAAACATGGAAGTATTTACACCGCTGTCTCTATAAACTTAGAAATAACTATACCGCCATCTCTATGAACATGGAAATATCTACACCGCTGTCTGTATAAACAAGGAAATATCTACTCCGCCATCTGTAGAAACATGGAAATATCTACACCGCAATCTGTATAAACATGGAAATATCTACACCGCTATCTGTATAAATATGGAAATATCTACACTGCTATCTCTATAAACATGGAAATATCTACACTGCAATCTCTATATACATGGAAATATCTACTCCGCCATCTCTATAAACATGAAAATATCTACACCGCCATCTTCAGAAACATGGATGTATCTACACCGCTATCTGCATAATCTTGGAAATATCTACACCACTATCTGTATAAAGATGGAAATATTTAAACCGCTCTCTCTATAAACATGGAAATATCTACACCGCTATCTATATAAACATGGAAATATCTACACCGCCATCTGTATTAACATGGAAATATCTACACAGTCATCTGTATAAACCGGGAAATATCTACACTGTCATCTATATAAACATGGAAATATCTAGAGAGAACTCTGTATAAACATGGAAATATCTATACCACTATCTGTATAAACAAGGAAATATCTTCACTTCTATCTGTATAAACATGGAAATATCTACACCGCCATCTGTATAAAGATGGAAATATCTACACCGCAATCTGTATAAATATGGAAATACCTACACCGCTACCTCTATAGACATGTAAATATCTACACCGCTCTGTGTATAAACATGGAAATATCTACACTGCCATCTGTATAAACATGGAAATATCTACACCGCTATCTGTATAAACAGGGAAATATCTCCACCGCTATCTGTATAAACATGGAAATATCTACACTGCCATCTGTACAAACATGGAAATACCTACACAGCCATTTGTATAAACATGGATATATCTACACCGCTATCTCTATAAACATGGAAATATCTACACCGTTATCTGTATAAACATGGAAATATCTACATCACTATCTGTATAAACAGGGAAATATCTCCACCGTTATCTGTATAAACATGGAAATGTCTACTCCGCTTTCTGTATAAACATGGAAATATCTACACCGCTATCTGTATAAACATGGAAATATATACAATGCTATCAGCGTAAACATGGAAATATCTACACAGCTATCTGTATAAACTTGGAAATATCTACACAGCTATCTGTGTAAAAATGGAAATATCTACACAGCAATGTGTGCAAAGATGGAAATATCTACACTGCTATCTCTGTAAACATGGAAATATATACACCGCTATCTGTATAAACATGGAAATATCTATACCGCAGTCTCTATAAACATGGAAATATCTCCACCGCTATCTGTATAAACATGAAAATATCTACACCGCTATCTGTATAATCATGGACATATCTAAACCGCAATCTGTGTAAACATGGAAATATCTACCACAGTATGTGTGTAAACATGGAAATATCTACACAGCTATCTGTGTAAACTTGGAAATATCTACACAGATATCTGCGTAAACATGTAAATATCTACACGGCAATCTGTGCAAAGATGGAAATAAATACACCGCTATCTCTGTAAACATGGAAATATATACACCGCTAGTTGTATAAACATGGAAATATCTACACCGCTGTCTGTATAAACAAGGAAATATCTACACCGCCATCTACAGAAACATGGAAATATCTACACCGCAATCTGTATAAACATGGAAATACCTACAACGCTATCTGTATAAATATGGAAATATCTACACCGCTTTCTCTATAAACATGGAAATATCTACACTGCAATCTCTATATACATGGAAATTTCTACACCGCCAGCTCTATAAACATGAAAATATCTACACCGCCATCTTCAGAAACATGGATGTATCCACACCGCCATCTGTATAAACTTGGAAATATCTACACCACTATCTGTATAAACAAGGAAATATCTACACTTCTGTCTGTATAAACATGGAAATATCTACACCGCCATCTGTATAAAGATGGAAATATCTACACTGCAATCCGTATAAATACGGAAATACCTACACCGCTACCACTTTAGACATGTAAATATCTTCACCGCTATCTGTATAAACATGGAAATATATACACTGCCATCTGTATAAAGATGGAAATATCTATACCGCTATCTGTATAAACAGGGAAATATCTCCACCGCTATCTGTATAAACATGGAAATATCTACACTGCTATCTGTATAAACATGGAAATATCTACACCGCTTTCTGTATAAACATGGAAATACCAATACCGTTATCTGTATAAACATGGAAATATTTAAACCGCTATCTCTATAAACATAGAAATAACTACACCGCCATCCCTATAAACATGGAAATATCTACACCGCCATCTGCATATACATGGAAATATCTACACACACATCTGTATAAACATGGAAATATCTACACGGCCATCTGTATAAACTTGGAAATATCTACACTGACATCTGTAGAAAGATGGAAATGTCTACAAAGCGATCTGTATAAACATGGGAATTTCTACACCGCTACCTGTATAAACATGAAAATATCTACACCGCTATCTGTATAATCATGGACATATCTAAACCACAATCTGTATAAACATGGAAATAACTACCACGGTATGTTTGTAAACATGGAAATATCTCCACAGCTATCTGTGTAAACTTGGAAATATCTACACAGCTATCTGCGTAAACATGGAAATATCCACACGGCAATCTGTGCAAAGATGGAAATAACTACATCGCTATCTCTGTAAACATGGAAATATCTACACCGCTACCTGTATAAACATGGAAATATCTACACCGCTGTCTGTATAAACAAGGAAATATCTACACCGCCATCTGTAGAAACATGGAAATATCTACACCGCAATCTGTATAAACATGGAAATATCTACACCGCTATCTGTATAAATATGGAAATATCTACACTGCTATCTCTATAAACATGGAAATATCTACACTGCAATCTCTATATACATGGAAATATCTACTCCGCCATCTCTATAAACATGAAAATATCTACACCGCCATCTTTAGAAACATGGATGTATCTACACCGCCATCTGCATAAACTTGGAAATATCTACACCACTATCTGTATAAAGATGGAAATATTTAAACCGCTATCTCTATAAACATGGAAATATCTACACCGCTATCTCTATAAACATGGAAATATCTACACCGCCATCTGTATTAACATGGAAATATCTACACAGTCATCTGTATAAACCGGGAAATATCTACACTGTCATCTATATAAACATGGAAATATCTAGAGAGAACTCTGTATAAACATGGAAATATCTATACCACTATCTGTATAAACAAGGAAATATCTTCACTTCTATCTGTATAAACATGGAAATATCTACACCGCCATCTGTATAAAGCTGGAAATATCTACACCGCAATCTGTATAAATATGGAAATACCTACACCGCTACCTCTATAGACATGTAAATATCTACACCGCTCTGTGTATAAACATGGAAATATCTACACTGCCATCTGTATAAACATGGAAATATCTACACCGCTATCTGTGTAAACAGGGAAATATCTCCACCGCTATCTGTATAAACATGGAAATATCTACACTGCCATCTGTACAAACATGGAAATAGCTACACAGCCATTTGTATAAACATGGATATATCTACACCGCTATCTCTATAAACATGGAAATATCTACACCGTTATCTGTATAAACATGGAAATATCTACATCACTATCTGTATAAACAGGGAAATATCTCCACCGTTATCTGTATAAACATGGAAATGTCTACTCCGCTTTCTGTATAAACATGGAAATACCTACACCGCTATCTGTATAAACATGGAAATATATACAATGCTATCAGCGTAAACATGGAAATATCTACACAGCTATCTGTATAAACTTGGAAATATCTACACAGCTATCTATGTAAAAATGGAAATATCTACACAGCAATGTGTGCAAAGATGGAAATATCTACACTGCTATCTCTGTAAACATGGAAATATATACACCGCTATCTGTATAAACATGGAAATATCTATACCGCAGTCTCTATAAACATGGAAATATCTCCACCGCTATCTGTATAAACATGAAAATATCTACACCGCTATCTGTATAATCATGGACATATCTAAACCGCAATCTGTGTAAACATGGAAATATCTACCACAGTATGTGTGTAAACATGGAAATATCTACACAGCTATCCGTGTAAACTTGGAAATATCTACACAGCTATCTGCGTAAACATGTAAATATCTACACGGCAATCTGTGCAAAGATGGAAATAAATACACCGCTATCTCTGTAAACATGGAAATATATACACCGCTACCAGTATAAACATGGAAATATCTACACCGCTGTCTGTATAAACAAGGAAATATCTACACCGCCATCTACAGAAACATGGAAATATCTACACCGCAATCTGTATAAACATGGAAATACCTACACCGCTATCTGTATAAATATGGAAATATCTACACCGCTTTCTCTATAAACATGGAAATAACTACACTGCAATCTCTATATACATGGATATTTCTACACCGCCATCTCTATAAACATGAAAATATCAACACCGCCATCTTCAGAAACATGGATGTATCTACACCGCCATCTGTATAAACTTGGAAATATCTACACCACTATCTGTATAAACAAGGAAATATCTACACTTCTATCTGTATAAACATGGAAATATCTACACCGCCATCTGTATAAAGATGGAAATATCTACACTGCAATCCGTATAAATATGGAAATACCTACACCGCTACCACTTTAGACATGTAAATATCTACACCGCTATCTGTATAAACATGGAAATATCTACACTGCCATCTGTATAAAGATGGAAATATCTATACCGCTATCTGTATAAACAGGGAAATATCTCCACCACTATCTGTATAAACATGGAAATATCTACACTGCTATCTGTATAAACATGGAAATATCTACACCGCTTTCTGTATAAACATGGAAATACCAACACCGTTATCTGTATAAACATGGAAATATTTAAACCGCTATCTCTATAAACATAGAAATAAGTACACCGCCATCCCTATAAACATGGAAATATCTACACCGCCATCTGCATATACATGGAAATATCTACACACACATCTGTATAAACATGGAAATATCTACACGGCCATCTGTATAAACTTGGAAATATCTACACTGACATCTGTAGAAAGATGGAAATGTCTACAAAGCGATCTGTATAAACATGGGAATTTCTACCCCGCTACCTGTATAAACATGAAAATATCTACACCGCTATCTGTATAATCATGGACATATCTAAACCACAATCTGTATAAACATGGAAATAACTACCACGGTATGTGTGTAAACATGGAAATATCTCCACAGCTATCTGTGTAAACTTGGAAATATCTACACAGCTATCTGCGTAAACATGGAAATATCTACACGGCAATCTGTGCAAAGATGGAAATAACTACATCGCTATCTCTGTAAACATGGAAATATCTACTTCGCTACCTGTATAAACATGGAAATATCTACACCGCTGTCTGTATAAACAAGGAAATATCTACACCGCCATCTGTAGAAACATGGAAATATCTACACCGCAATCTGTATAAACATGGAAATACCTACACCGCTATCAGTATAAATATGGAAATATCTACACAGCTATCTCTATAAACATGGAAATATCTACACTGCAATCTCTATATACATGGAAATTTCTACAACGCCATCTCTATAAGCATGAAAATATCTACACCGCCATCTTCAGAAACATGGATGTATCTACACCGCCATCTGTATAAACTTGGAAATATCTACATCACTATCTGTATAAACAAGGAAATAACTTCACTTCTATCTGTATAAACATGGAAATATCTACACCGCCATCTATATAAAGATGGAAATATCTACACCGCAATCTGTATAAATATGGAAACACCTACACCGCTACCTCTACAGACAGGTAAATATCTACACCGCTATCTGTACAAACATGGAAATATCTACGCTGCCAACTGAATAAACATGGAAATATCTATACCGCAGTCTCTATAAACATGGGAATATCTCCACCGCTATCTGTATAAACATGAAAATATCTACATCGTTATCTGTATAATCATGGAAATATTTACACCGCTATCTCTATAAACATAGAAATAACGACACCGCCATCCCTATAAACATGGAAATATCTACACCGCCATCTGCATATACATGGAAATATCTGCGCACACATCTGTATAAACATGGAAACATCTACACTGCCATCTGTATAAACTTGGAAATATCTACACTGACGTCTGTAGAAAGATGGAAATGTCTACAAAGCAATCTGTATAAACATGGAAATTTCTACACCGCTACCTGTATAAACATGGAAATATCTACACCACTATCTGTATCAACATGGAAATAACTACACCGCAATCTGTATAAACATGGAAATATCTACAATGCAATCTCTGCAAACATGGAAATATCTACACAGCTATCTGTGTAAACTTGGAAATATCTACACCGCAATCTGTGTAAATTTGGCAATACCTACACCGCAATCTGTGCAAAGATGGAAATATCTACACAGCTCTCTCTGTAACAATGGAAATATCTACACAGCTATCTGTGTAAACTTGGAAATATCTACACAGCTATCTGTGTAAACTTGGAAATATCTGCACAGCTATCTGTGTAAAAATGGAAATATCTACAGAGCAATCTGTGCAAAGATGGAAATATCTGCACTGCTATCTCTGTAAACATGGAAATATCTACACCGCTATCTGTATAAACATGGAAATATCTATACCGCAGTCTCTATAAACATGGAAATATCTCCACCGCTATCTGTATAAACATGAAAATATCTACATCGCTATCTGTATAATCATGGACATATCTAAACCGCAGTCTCAATAAACATGGAAATATCTACCACGGTATGTGTGTAAACATGGAAATATCTACACAGCTATCTGTGTAAACTTGGAAATATCTACACAGCTATCTGCGTAAACATGGAAATATCTACACGGCAATCGGTGCAAAGATGGAAATAAATACACCGCTATCTCTGTAAACATGGAAATATCTACACCGCTATCTGTATAAACATGGAAATATCTACACCGCTGACTGTATAAAGAAGGAAATATCTACACTGCCATCTGTAGAAACATGGAAATATCTACACCGCAATCTGTATAAACATGGAAATAACTACACCGCTGTCTGTATAAATATGGAAATATCTACACCGCTATCTCTATATACATGGAAATATCTACACTGCAATCTCTATATACATGGAAATTTCTACACCGCCATCTCTATAAACATGAAAATATCTCCACCGTCATCTTCAGAAACATGGATGTATCTAGACCGCCATCTGTATAAACTTGGAAATATCTACACCACTATATGTATAAACAAGGAAATATCTTCACTTCTATCTGTATAAACATGGAAATATCTACACTGCCATCTATATAAAGATGGAAATATCTACACCGCAATCTGTATACATATGGAAATACCTACACCGCAACCTCTACAGACAGGTAAATATCTACAGCGCTATCTGTACAAACATGGAAATATCTACACTGCCAACTGTATAAACATGGAAATATCTATACCGCAGTCTCTATAAACATGGAAATATCTCCACCGCTATCTGTATAAACATGAAAATATCTACATCGCTCTCTGTATAATCTTGGAAATATTTACTCCGCTATCTCTATAAACATAGAAATAACGACACAGCCATCCCTATAAACATGGAAATATCTACACCGCCATCTGCATATACATGGAAATATCTGCACACACGTCTGTATAAACATGGAAACATCTACACTGCCATCTGTATAAACTTGGAAATATCTACACTGACATCTGTAGAAAGATGGAAATGTCTACAAAGCGATCTGTATAAACATGGGAATTTCTACACCGCTACCTGTATAAACATGGAAATATCTACACCACTATCTGTATCAACATGGAAATAACTACACCGCAATCTGTATAAACATGGAAATATCTGCAATGCTATCTCTGTAAACATGGAAATATCTACACAGCTATCTGTGTAAACTTGGAAATATCTACACCGCAATCTGTGTAAATTTGGCAATAACTACACCGCAATCTGTGCAAAGATGGAAATATCTACACAGCTATCTCTGTAACAATGGAAATATCTACACAGCTATCTGTGTAAACTTGGAAATATCTACACAGCTATCTTTGTAAACTTGGAAATATCTACACAGCTATCTGTGTAAAAATGGAAATATCTACAGAGCAATCTGGGCAAAGATGGAAATATCTGCAGTGCTATCTCTGTAAACATGGAAATATCTACACCGCTATCTGTATAAACATGGAAATATCTATACCGCAGTCTCTATAAACATGGAAATATCTCCACCGCTATCTGTATAAACATGAAAATATCTACATCGCTATCTGTATAATCATGGACATATCTAAACCGCAATCTCAATAAACATGGAAATATCTACCACGGTATGTGTGTAAACATGGAAATATCTACACAGCTATCTGTGTAAACTTGGAAATATCTACACAGCTATCTGCGTAAACATGGAAATATCTACACGGCAATCTGTGCAAAGATGGAAATAAATACACCGCTATCTCTGTAAACATGGAAATATCTACACCGCTACCTGTATAAACACGGAAATATCTACAACGCTGTCTGTATAAAGAACGAAATATCTACACTGCCATCTGTAGAAACATGGAAATATCTACACCGCAATCTGTATAAACATGGAAATACCTACACCGCTATCTGTATAAATATGGAAATATCTACACCGCTATCTCTATAAACATGGAAATATCTACACTGCAATCTCTATATACATGGAAATTTCTACACCGCCATCTCTATAAACATGAAAATATCTCCACCGTCATCTTCAGAAACATGGATGTATCTAGACCGCCATCTGTATAAACTTGGAAATATCTACACCACTCTCTGTATAAACAAGGAAATATCTTCACTTCTATCTGTATAAACATGGAAATATCTACACCGCCATCTGTATAAAGAAGATGGAAATATCTACACCGAAATCTGTATAAATATGGAAATACCTACACCGCTACCTCTATAGACATGGAAATATCTACACCGCTATCTGTATAAACATGGAAATATCTACACTGCCATCTGTATAAAGATGGAAATATCTACACCACTATCTGTATAAACAGGGAAATATCTACACCGCAATCAGTATAAACATTGAAATATCTACACCACCATCTCTATAAACATGGAAGTATTTACACCGCTATCTCTATAAACATAGAAATGACTACACCGCCATCTCTATAAACATGGAAATATGTACACCGCCATCTGCGTAAACATGGAAATATATACACAGACATCTGTATAAACTTGGAAATATCTACACTGACATGTGTAGAAAGATGGAAATATCTACAAAGCGATCTGTATAAACATGGGAATTTCTACACCGCTACCTGTATAAACATGGAAATATCTACACCGCTATCTGTATCAACATGGAAAAACTTCACCGCTATCTGTATAAACATGGAAATATCTACACAGCAATTTGTGCAAAGATGGAAATATCTACACCGCAGTATCTATAAACATGCAAATATCTACAACGCTATCTGTATAAACATGGAAATAAATACACCACTATCTGTATAAACATGGAAATTTTTACACCGCTATCTGTATAAACATGGAAATATTTCCACCGCTGTCTTTATAAACACGGAAATACCTACACCAGTGTCTTTAAAAACATGGAAATACCTACACCGCTATCTCTGTAAACAATGAAATATCTACAACGCTATCTGTGTAAACATGCAAATATCTATACAGCTATCTGTGTAAACTTGGAAATATCTACACCGCAATCTGTGTAAGCATGGAAATATCTACAACGCTATCTGTGTAAACATGGAAATATTTACAACGCTATCTGTGTAAAGAGGGAAATATCTACACAGCTATCTGTAAAACGTGGAAATATCTACACCATTATCTGTATAACCCTGAAAATATCTACACCGCTATCTGTATCAACATGTAAATAACTACACCGCTATCTGTATAAACATGGAAATATCTGCAATGATATCTCTGTAAACATGGAAATATCGACACAGTTATCTGTGTAAACTTGGAAGTATCTACACCGCTATCAGTGTAAAGTTTGCAATGTCTACACGGCAATCTGTGAAAGATGGAAATATCTTTACAGCTATATCTGTAAACATGGAAATATCTACACCGCTATATGTGTATACATGGAAATATCTACACCGCCATCTGTATACACATGGAAATATCTACACAGCCGTCTGTAAAATCATGGAAATATCTACACTGCTATCTCTATAAACATGGAAATATCTACACCGCTATCTGTATAAACAGGGAGATATCTACATCGCTATCTGTATAAACAGGGAAATATCTCCACCGCTATCTGTGTAAACATGGAAATATCTACACCGCTATCTGTATATACATGGAAATATCTACACCGCCATCTGTATAAACATGGAAATAGCTACACCACTTGCACTATAAACATGGAAATATCTACACCGCAATCTCTGTAAACATGGAAATATCTACACCGCTATCTTCAGAAACATGGCTGTATCTACACTGCCATCTGTATAAACATGGAAATATCTACAACACTATCTGTATAAAGATGGAAATATTTAAACCGCTATCTCTATAAACATGGAAATATCTACACCGCTATCCCTATAAACATGGAAATATCTACACCGCCATCTGTATTAACATGGAAATATCTACACAGTCATCTGTATAAACCGGGAAATATCTACACTGTCATCTATATAAACATGGAAATATCTAGAGAGAACTCTGTATAAACATGGAAATATCGGCACAGCCATCTGTATAAACATGGAAATATCTACACCGCAATCTGTATAAACATGGAAATACCTACACCGCTATGTGTATTAACGTGGAAATATCTCCATATCTATCTGTATAAACATGGAAATATCTCCAACGCAATCTGTATAAACATGAAAATATCTACACGGCTATCTCTATAAACATGGAAATATCTACACAGTCATCTGTAAAAACATGGAAATATCTACACCGCTATCTCTATAAACATGGAAATAACTTCACCGCTATCTCAATAAACATGGAAATATCTACACCGCTATCTCCATCAACATGGAAATATACACACCGCCATCTCTTTAAACATGGAGGTATCTACAACGCCATCTACATAAACAAGAAAATATCTACACTGCCATCTATATAAACATGGAAATATCTACACCGCCATCTCTATAAACATGGAAATATCTACACTGCCATTTGTAGAAACATGGAAATATCTACACCGCCATCTGTATAAACGTGGAAATATCTACACCGCTATCTGTATAAACATGGAAATATCTACACCGCAATCTGTGTAATCATGGAAATATCTACACCGTTATCTGTATAAATATGAAATATCTAAACCGCTATCTGTATAAAAGTGGAAATATCTACACTGCTATCTGTATAAACATGGAAATATCCTCACTGCAATCTCTATGAACATGGATATATCTACACCGCTATCTCTATAAACATGGAAATATCTACAGCGCCATCTCTATAAACATGGAAATATCTACACCGCCATCTGTAGAAACATGGAAATATCTACACCGCGACCTGTATAAACTTGGAAATATCTACACAGCGATCTGTATAAACATGGAAATATCTACACCGCCATCTGTATAAACATGGAAATCCCTACAAAGTCAACTGTATAAACATGGAAATACCTACACAGACATCTGTTTATACATGGAAATATCTACACCACTATCAGTATAAACATGCTAATAACTACACCGCTATCTGTATAAATGTGGAAATATTTGCACCGCCATCCCTATAAACATGGTAATATCAACATCACGATCTGTATAAACATGGAAATATCTACACCATGATCTGTATAAACATGGAAATATCTACACCGCGATCTGTATAAACATGGAAATATCTACACTGTGATCTGTATAAACATGGAAATATCTACACCACCATCTCTATAAACATGGAAATATCTGCACCCCTATCTGTATAAACAAGGAAATATCCACACAGCTATCTCTATAAACATGGAAAAATCAACACCGCTATCTCTATGAACATGGAAATATCTACACCGCCCTCTCTATAAACATGGAAATATCTACACCGCGATCAGTATAAACATGGAAATATCTACACCGCTATCTGTATAAACATGGAAATATCTCCACTGCTCTCTCTATAAACATCGAAATATCTACAACGCCATCTGTATAAACATGGAAATACTTACAAAGTTCTCTGTATAAACATGGAAATATCTACACCGCCATCTGTATAAACATGGAAATATCTACACAGCCATGTGTATATACATGGAAATATCTACACCGCTATCTACATAAACATGGAATTAATTACACCGCTATCTGTATAAAAATGGAAATATCTACACCGCAATCTACTTATCCATAGAAATATCTGTGCCGCCATCTGTATAAACATGGAAATATCTACACGATCATCTGTGTATAGATGGAAATATCAACACTGCCATCTGTACATCATGGAAATATCTGCACCGCTATCTGTACAAACATGGAAATGTCTGCCCCGCGGTCTGTATAAACTTGGAAATATCTACACCGCTATCTGTATAAACATGGAAATATCTACACCGCTATCTCTATAATCATGGAAATATCTACACCATGATCTGTATAAACATGGAAATATTTACACCGCTATCTGTATAAACATGGTAATATCTACACAGTTATCTGTTTAAATATGGAAATATCTACACCGCTATCTCTATAAACATGGAAATACCTATACAGTCATCTGTATAAACATGGAAATATCTACACCACCATCTGTATAAACATGGAAATATCTACAATGCCATCTATATACACATGGAAAAACTACACGGCAATCTGTGTATAGATGGAAACCTCAACACCGCCATCTGTACAAACAGGGAAATATTTACACCGCTACCTCCATAAACATGGAAATATCTACACTACGGTCTGTATAAACATGGAAATATCTACACCGGTATCTGAATAAACATGGAAATATCAACAACACGATCTGTATAAACATGGAAATATTTACACCGCTATCTCTATAAACATGGAAATATCTGCACCGCTATCTCTATAAACATGGAAATATCTACAAAGCCATCTGTATAAACATGGAAACACCTACACAGTCATGTGTAGGAACATGGAAATATCTACACTGCCATCTGCAAACATGGAAATATCTACACAGCCCTCTGTATAAATATGGAAATATCTGCATAGACATCTGTATAAACATGGAAATATCTGCACTGCTATCTGTATAAACATGGCAATACCTACACCGCTGTCTATATAAACATGGAAATATGTACAAAGCTATGTGTATAAACGTGGAAATATCTCCACTGTTGTCTGTATAAACATGGAAATATCTACACCGCAGTCTGTATAAACATGGAAATATCTACACCGCTATCTCTATAAACATGGTAATATCTACACATCTATCTCTATAAACATGGAAATACCTACACCACCATCTGTATAAACATGGAAGTACCTACAAAGTCATCTGTGTAAACATGGAAATATCTACTCAGCCATCTGTATAAACATGGAAATATCTACATAGCCATCTGTATATACATGGAAATATCTACACCGCTATTTGTATAAACAAGGAAATATCTACACCTCCAGCTGTTTAAACGTGGAAATATATACACAGATATCTGTTTATACATGGATATATCTACACCGCTATCTGTATAAACATGCTAATAACTACACCGCTATCTGTATAAATGTGGAAATATTTGCGCGGCTATCCCTATAAACATGGTAATATCAACACCGTGATCTGTATAAACATGGAAATATCTACACCATGATCTGTATAAAAATGGAAATATCTACACCGTGATCTATATAAACATGGAAATATCTACACCGCCATCTCTATAAACATGGAAATATCTACACCACTATCTGTATAAACATGGAAATATCCACACCGCTATCTCTATAAACACGGAAAAATCAACAACGCTATCTCTATGAACATGGAAATATCTAAACCGCCATCTCTATAAACATGGAAATATCTACACCACGATCAGTATAAACATGGAAATATCTACACCGCTATCTGCATAAACATGGAAATATCTCCACTGCTATCTCTATAAACATGAAAATAACTACACCGCCATCTGTATAAACATGGAAATACTTACAAAGTTATCTGTATAAACATGGAAATATCTACACCGCCATCTGTATAAACATGGAAATATCTAAACAGCCATGTGTATATACATGGAAATATCTACACCGCTCTCTATATAAACATGGAAATAACTACACGGCTATTTGTATAAACATGGAAATATCTCCACTGCTCTCTGTATAAACATGGAAATATATCCACCGTTATCTGTATAAACATGGAAATATCTACAGCGCCATCTCTATAAACATTGAAATATCTACACTGCCATCTGTAAAAACATGGAAATATCTACACAGTCATCTGAATAAACATGGAAATATCTACACAGCCATCTGTATATACATGGAAATACCTATAATACCATCTGTATACACATGGAAATATCTACACAGACATCTGTATAAATTGGGAAATATCTTCACCGCCATCTGTATAAACATGGAAATATCTACACTGTCATCTGTAGAAAGATGGAAATATCTACACCGCTATCTCTATAAATATGGAAATATCTACACCGCCATCTCTATAAACATGAAAATATCTACACTGCCATCTCCATAAAGATGGAAGTATCTACTCTACCATGTGTATAAACACGGAAATATCTACACCACTATCTGTGTAAACATGGAAATATCTACAGCGCTATCTGTTTAAACATGGAAATATCTACACCACCATCAGCATGTCCATGGAAATATCTACGCCGCCATCTGTATAAAAATGGAAATATCTACACGGCCATCTGTGTATAGAAGGAAATATCAACACTGGCATCTGTACAAACATGGAAATATCTACACCGCTATCTCTATAAACATGGAAATATCTGCACTGCCATCTGTAAAAACATGGAGATACGTATACAGTCATCTGTATAAACATGGAAATATCTACAATGTCATCTGTATACACATGGAAATATCTACAAAGCCATCTGTATAAACATGTAATTATCTACACTGCTATCTCTATAAACATGGAAATATATACACCGCCATCTCTATAAACATGGAAATATCTACACCGCCATCTCTATAAACATGAAAATATCTACACTGCCATCTCCATAAACATGGAACTAACTACTCTGCCATCTGTATAAACATGGAAACATCTACACCGCCATCTGTGTGAATAAGGAAATATCTACAATGCCATCTGTATAAAGATATAAATAACTGCACCGCGAGCTGCATAAACATGGAAATATCTACATCACTATCTGTATAAACGTGGAAAAAGCAACACCGCTATCAGTATAAACATGGAAATATCTACAACGCCATCTATATAAACATGGAAATATCTACACTGCTATGTCTATAAACATGGAAATTCCTACAGCGCTATCTCTATAAACATTGAAATATCTACACCGCTATCTGTATAAACATGGAAATAACTACACCGCCATCTCTATAAACATGGAAATACCTACACCCCTATCTGTATAAACATGGAAATATCTACACTGCTATCTCTATAAACATCGAAATAACTACACCGCCATCTGTATAAACATGGAAATAACTACAAAGCTATCTGTATAAACATGGAAATATCTACACCACCATCTACATATCCATGGAAATATCTGAGCCGCCACCTGTATAAACATGGAAATATCTACACAGTCATCTGAATAAACATGGAAATATCTACACCACCATCTGTATAAACATGGAAATACCTACAATACCATCTGTATACACATGGAAATATCTACACAGACATCTGTATAAATATGGAAATATCTACACGACCATCTGTGTAAACATGGAAATATCTACACTGCCATCTGTAGAAAGATGGAAATATGTACACCGCTATCTCTGAAAATATGGAAATATCTACACCGCCATCTATATAAACATGAAAATATCTACACTGCCATCTCCATAAAGATGGAAGTATCTACACCGTCATGTGTATAAACACGAAAATATCTACACCACCATCTGTGTGAACATGGAAATAACTACACCGCTATCTGTATAAACATGGAAATATCTACACCGCCATCTGCATGTCCATGGAAATATCTACGCCGCCATCTGTATAAACATGGAAATATCTACACGGCCATCTGTGTATAGATGGAAATATCAACACCGCCATCTTTGCAAACATGGAAATATCTACATCGCTATCTCTATAAACATGGAAATATCTGCACTGCCATCTGTAAAAACATGGAAATACGTATACAGTCATCTGTATAAACATGGAAATATCTACAATGCCATCTGTATACATATGGAAATACCTACACAGACATCTGTATAAACATGTAAATATCTACACTGCTATCTCTATAAACATGTAAATACCTACACCGCCATCTCTATAAACATGAAAATATCTACACTGCCATCTCCATAAACATGGAACTAACTACTCCGCCATCTGTATAAACATGGAAACATCTACAC
Organism: Pan paniscus; assembly: GCF_029289425.2. Lineage (NCBI taxonomy): Eukaryota > Metazoa > Chordata > Mammalia > Primates > Hominidae > Pan > Pan paniscus. Next base: position 2,876,838 of record NC_073256.2, read on the forward strand.
CGCCATTTGTGTGAATAAGGAAATATCTACAATGCCATCTGTATGAAGATATAAATTTCTGCACCGCGAGCTGTATAAACATGGAAAATCTACATAGCTATCTGTATAAACGTGGAAATACCAACACCGCTATCGGCATAAACATGGAAATATCTACAACGCCATCTATATAAACATGGAAATATCTACACCGCTATGTCAATAAACATGGAAATACCTACACCGCTACCTGTATAAACATGGAAATATCTACACCGCCATCTGTATAAACATGGAAATACCTACACCGCGATCTGTATAAACATTGAAATATCTACACCGCGATCTGTATAAACATGGAAATATCTTCACCACAATCTGTATAAACATGGAAATATCTACACCGCTACCTGTATAAACATGGTAATATCTACACCACCATCTATATACATGGAAATATCTACACCCCCATCTTTATAAACATGGAAATATCAACAATGCCATCTGTAGAAAGATGGAAATATCTACACCGCAATCTGTGTAAACATGGAAATATCTGCACCGCTATCTGAATAAACATGGAAATATCTACAAAACGATCTGAATAAACATGGAAATATCTACACCGCTATCTGTATAAACATGGAAATATCTACTCAGCTCTCTGTATAAACATGGAAATATCTACACCGCCATCTGTATAAACATGGAAATACCTACAAAGTCATCTGTATAAACATGGAAATATCTACACAGCCATCTGTATAAACACGGAAATATCTACACAGCCATCTGGATATACATGGAAATATCTACACCGCTATCTGTATAAACATGGAAATAACTACACCGCTATTTGTATAAACAAGGAAACATCTACACCGTGATCTGTATAAACATGGAAATATCTACACCGCCATCTCTATAAACATGGAAATATCTACACTCATATCTGAATAAACATGGAAATATCTCCACTGCTATCTCTATAAACATCGAAATATCTACACCGCCATCTGTAGAAACATGGAAATACTTACAAAGTTCTCTGTATAAACATGGAAATAACTACACGGCTATTTGTATAAACATGGAAATATCTCCACTGCTATCTCTATAAACATCGAAGTATCTACACTGCCATCTGTATAAACATGGAAATACTTACAAAGTTATCTGTATAAACATGGAAATATCTACACCACCATCTGTATTAACATGGAAATATCTACACAGCCATGTGTACATACATGGGAATATCTACACCGCTCTCTATAAAAACATTGAAATAACTACACCGCTATCTCTATATACATGGAGATATCTACACCGCCATCTACATATCCATAGAAATATCTGCGCCGCCATCTGTATAAACATGGAAGTATCTACATAGTCATCAGTGTATAGATGGAAATATCAACACCGCCATCTATACAAACATGGAAATATCTACACCGCAGTCTGTATAAACATGGAAATATCTTCACCGCTATCTGTATAAACATGGAAATATCTACACCGCTATCTCTATAAACATGGAAATATCTACACCGCTATCTCTATAAACATGGAAATATCTACACCGTGATCTGTATAAACATGGTAATATTTACACCGCTATCTGTATAAACATGGAAATTTCTACACCGTTATCTGCATAAATATGGAAATATCTACACCGCTATCTCTATAAACATGGAAATATCTACACCGCCATCTGTATAAACATGGAAATACCTCTACAGTCATCTGTGTAAACATGGAAATATCTACACCACCATCTGTATAAACATGGAAATATCTACAATGCCATCTATATACACATGGAAATACCTACACGGCAATCTGTGTATAGATGGAAACATCAACACCGCCATCTGTACAAACATGGAAATATCTACACTGCTATCTCTAGAAACATGGAAATATCTACACTGCGGTCTGTATAAACATGGAAATATCTGCACCGGTATCTGTATAAACATGGAAATATCTGCACCGCTATCTCTATTTACATGGAAATATCTACAAAGCCATCTGTATAAACATGGAAATACCTACACAGTCATGTATAGGAACATGGAAACATCTACACTGCCATCTGTATAAACGTAGAAATATCTACACAGACCTCTGTATAAATATGGAAATATCTGCCTAGGCATCTGTGTAAACATGGAAATATCTGCACCGCTATCTGTATAAACATGGAAATACCTAGACCACTGTCTCTATAAACATGGAAATATGTACACCGCTATGTGTATAAACATGGAAATATCTCCACTGCTGTCTGTAAAAACATGGAAATATCTCCACGGTTATCTGTTTAAACATGGAAATATCTACAGGGCCATCTCTATAAACATTGAAATATCTACACAGCCATCTCCAAAAACATGGAAATATCTACACAGTCATCTGAATAAACATGGAAATATATACACCACCATCTGTATAAACATGGAAATACCTACAAAACCATCTGTATACACATGGAAACATCTACACAGACATCTGTATAAATATGGAAATATCTACACGACCATCTGTGTAAACATGGAAATATCTACACTGCCATCAGTAGAAAGATGGAAATATGTACACCGCTATCTCTGAAAATATGGAAATATCTACACGGCCATCTCTATAAACATGAAAATATCTACACTGCCATCTCCATAAAGATGGAAGTATCTACCCCGTCATATGTATAAACACGAAAATATCTACACCACCCTCTGTGTGAACATGGAAATAACTACACCGATATCTGTATAAACATGGAAATATCTACACCGCCATCTGCATGTCCATGGAAATATCTACGCCGCCATCTGTATAAACATGGAAATATCTACACGGCCATCTGTGTATAGATGGAAATATCAACACCGCCATCTGTGCAAACATGGAAATATCTACATCGCTATCTCTATAAACATGGAAATATCTGCACTGCCATCTGTAAAAACATGGAAATACATATACAGTCATCTGTATAAACATGGAAATATCTACAATGCCATCTGTATACATATGGAAATATCTACACAGCCATCTGTATAAACATGTAAATATCTACACTGCTATCTCTATAAACCTGTAAATATCTACACCGCCATCTCTATAAACATGAAAATATCTACACTGCCATCTCCATAAACATGGAACTAACTACTCCGCCATCTGTATAAACATGGAAACATCTACACCGCCATCTGTGTGAATAAGGAAATATCAACAATGCCATCTGTATAAAGATATAAATATCTGCACCGCGAGCTGTATAAACATGGAAAATGTACATAGGTATCTGTATAAACGTGGAAATACCAACACCGCTATCGGCATAAACATGGAAATATCTACAACGCCATCTATATAAACATGGAAATATCTACACCGCTATGTATATAAACATGGAAATACCTACACCGCTATCTGTATAAACATGGAAATATCTACACCGCCATCTGTATAAACATGGAAATACCTACACCGCGATCTGTATAAACATGGAAATATCTTCACCACAATCTGTATAAACATGGAAATATCTACACCGCTACCTGTATAAACATGGTAATATCTACACCACCATCTATATAATCATGGAAATATCTACAACCCCATCTTTATAAACATGGAAATATCAACAATGCCATCTGTAGAAAGATGGAAATGTCTACACCGCAATCTGTGTAAACATGGAAATATCTGCACCGCTATCTGTAAAAACATGGAAATATCTACACCGCTGTCTGTATAAACATGGAAATATCTACACCACGATCTGAATAAACATGGAAATATCTACACTGCGATCTGTATAAACATGGAAATATCTACACCGATATCTGTATAAACATGGAAATATCTACAGAGCTCTCTATATAAACATGGAAATATCTACACCGCCATCTGTATAAACATGGAAATACCTACAAACTCGTCGGTATAAACATGGAAATATCTACACAGCCATCTGTATAAACACGGAAATATCTACACAGCCATCTCTATATACATGGAAATATCTACACCGCTATCTGTATAAACATGGAAATAACTACACCGCTATTTGTATAAACAAGGAAATATCTACACCGTGATCTGTATAAACATGGAAATATCTACACCGCCATCTCTATGAACATGGAAATATCTACACTCCTATCTGAATAAACATGGAAATATCTCCACTGCTATCTCTATAAACATCGAAATATCTACACCGCCATCTGTAGAAACATGGAAATACTTACAAAGTTCTCTGTATAAACATGGAAATATCTACACCGCTATTTGTATAAACATGGAAATATCTACACCGCTATCTCTATACACATGGAAATATCTGCACCGCTATCTCTATAAACATGGAAATATCTACAAGGACATCTGTATAAACATGGAAATACCTACACAATCATGTGTAGGAACTTTAAAATGTCTACACTGCCATCTGTATAAACATAGAAATACATACACAGCCCTCTGTATAAATATAGAAATATCTGCATAGGCATCTGTGTAAACATGGAAATATCTGCACCGCTATCTGTATAAACATGGAAATACCTACACCGCTGTCTCTATAAACATGGAAATATGTACACCTCTATGTGTATAAACATTGAAATATCTCCACTGCTCTCTGTATAAACATGCAAATATCTCCACCGTTATCTGTATAAACATGGAAATATCTACAGCGCCATCTCTATAAACATTGAAATATCTACACTGCCATCTGTAAAAACATGGAAATATCTACACCACCATCTGTATAAACATGGAAATACCTACAATACCATCTGTATACACATGGAAATATCTACAGAGACATCTTTATAAATAGGGAAATATCTACACCGCCATCTGTATAAACATGGAAATATCTACACTGCCCTCTGTAGAAAGATGGAAATATCTACACCGCTATCTCTATAAATATGGAAATATCTACACCGCCATCTCTATAAACATGAAAATATCTACACTGCCATCTCCTTAAAGATGGAAGTATCTACTCTGCCATGTGTATAAACACGGAAATCTCTACACCACTATCTGTGTAAACATGGAAATATCAACACCGCCATCTGTACAAACATGGAAATATCTACACCGCTATCTCTATAAACATGGAAATATCTGCACTGCCATCTGTAAAAACATGGAAATACGTATACACTCATCAGTATAAACATGGAAATACACAGCCATCTTTATAAACATGTAAATACCTACACTGCTATCTCTATAAACATGGAAATATCTACACCGCCATCTCTATAAACATGAAAATATCTACACTGCCATCTCCATAACCATGGAACTAACTACTCTGCCATCTGTATAAACATGGAAACATCTACACCGCCATTTGTGTGAATAAGGAAATATCTAAAATGCCATCTGTATAAAGATATACATATCTGCACCGCAAGCTGTATAAACATGGAAATATCTACATCGCTATCTGTATAAATGTGGAAATACCAACACCGCTATCAGTATAAACATGGAAATATCTACAACGCCGTCTATATAAACATGGAAATATCTACACCGCTATGTCTATAAACATGGAAATACCTACAGCGCTCTCTCTATAAACATGGAAATATCTACACCGCTATATGTATAAACATGGAAATATCTACATCGCTATCTGTATAAACATGGAAATATCTACACCGATATCTGTAGAAACATGGAAATATCTTCACCACAATCTGTATAAACATGGAAATATCTACACCGCTACCTGTATAAACATGGTAGTATCTACACAGACATTGGTATAAACATGGAAATATCTACACAACCATCTGTATACACATGGAAATATCTACACCGCTATCTGTATAAACATGGAAATAACTACACTGCTATTTGTATAAACAAGCAAATATCTACACCATGATCTGTATAAACATGGAAATATCCACACTGCCATCTCCATAAACATGGAAATATCTACACCCGTATCTGTATAAACATGGAAATATCCACACCGCTATCTCTGTAAACATGGGAAAATCAACACCGCTATCTCTATGAACATGGAAATATCTACACCGCCATCTCTATAAACATGGAAATATCTACACCACGATCAGTATAAACATGGAAATATCTACACCGCTATCTATATAAACCTGGAAATATCTCCAATGCTATCTCTATAAACTTCGAAATATCTACACCGCAATCTGTATAAACATGGAAATACTTACAAAGTTATCTGTATAAACATGGAAATATCTACACTGCCATCTGTATAAACATGGAAATATCTACACCACCATCTACATATCCATGGAAATACCTGCGCCGCCATCTGTATAAACATGGTAATATCTACACGGTCATGTGTGTATAGATGGAAATATCAACACCGCCATCTGTACAAACTTGGAAATATCTGCACCGCTATCTGTATAACCAAGGAAATATCTACACCGCGGTCTGTATAAACATGGAAATATCTACACCGCTATCTGTATAAACATGGAAATATCTACACCGCTATCTCTATAAACATGGAAATATCTACACCGTGATCTGTATAAACATGGAAATATTTACACCGCTATCTGTATAAACATGGAAATTTCAACACCGTTATCTGTATAAATATGGAAATATCTACACCGCTATCTATATAAACATGGAAATATCTACACCGCTCTTTGTATAAACATGGAAATATCTACACCGCGATCTGTATAAGCACGGAAATATCTACACCGCGATCTGTATAAACATGGAAATATCTTCACCACCATCTGTATAAACATGGAAAATCTACACCGCTACCTGTATAAACTTGGTAATATCTACACCACCATCTATGTAAACATGGAAATATCTACACCGCCATCTGTATAAACATGGAAATATCTCCACCGCAATCTGTAGAAACATGGAAATATCTACACCGCGATCTGTATAAACATGGAAATATCTACACCGCTCTCTGTATAAACGTGGAAATATCTACACAGCTATCTCTATAAACATGGAAATATCTACACCGCCATCTGTATAAACATGGAAATACCTATACAGTCCTCTGTGTAAACATGGAAATATCTACACAACCATCTGTATAAACATGGAAATATCTTCAATGCCATCTGAATACACATGGAAATACCTACACGGCAATCTGTGTATAGATGGAAACATCAACACCGCCATCTGTACAAACATGGTAATATCTACACTGCTATCTCTATAAACATGGAAATATCTACACTGCGGTCTGTATAAACATGGAAATTTCTACACCGGTATCTGTATAAACATGGAAATATCTACACCATGATCTGTGTAAACATGGAAATATATACACCGCTATCTGTATAAACATGGAAATATCTGCACCGCTATCTCTATAAACATGGAAATATCTACAAAGACATCTGTATAAACATGGAAATACCTACACAGTCATGTGTAGGAATATTTAAATATCTACACTGCCATCTGTATAAACATAGAAATATCTACAAAGCCCTCTGTATAAATATGGAAATATCTGCATAGGCATCTGTGTAAACATGGAAATATCTGCACCGCTATCTGTGTAAACATGGAAATACCTACACCGCTGTCTCTATATTCATGGAAATATGTACACCGCTATGTGTATAAACATGGAAATATCTCCACTGCTCTCTGTATAAACATGGAAATATCTCCAACGTTATCTGTATAAACATGGAAATATCTACAGCGCCATCTCTATAAACATTGAAATATCTACACTGCCATCTGTAATAACATGGAAATATCTACACAGTCATCTGAATAAACATGGAAATATCTTCACCACCATCTGTATAAACATGGAAATACCTACAATACCATCTGAATACACATGGAAATATCTACACAGCCATCTGTATAAACATGGAAATACCTACAATACCATCTGTATACACATGGAAATATCTACACAGACATCTGTATAAATATGGAAATATCTACACCGCCATCTGTATAAACATGGAAATATCTACACTGCCATCTGTAGAAAGATGGAAATATCTACACCGCTATCTCTATAAATAAGGAAATATCTACACCGCCATCTCTATAAACATGAAAATATCTACACTGCCATCTCCATAAATATGGAAGTATCTACTCTGCCATGTGTATAAACACGGAAATATCTACACCACTATCTGTGTAAACATGGAAATATCTACACCGCTATCTGTTTAAACATGGAAATATCTACACCGCCATCTGCATGTACATGGAAATATCTAAGCCGCCATCTGAATAAACATGGAAATATCTGCATGGCCATCTGTGTATAAATGGAAATATCAACACCGCCATCTTTAGAAACATGGAAATATATATACCGCTATCTCTATAAACATGGAAATATCGACACTGCCATCTGTAAAAAGATGGAAATACGTATACAGTCATCTGTATAAACATGGAAATATCTACAATGCCATCTGTATACACATGGAAATATCTACACAGCCATCTGTATAAACATGTAAATATCTACACTGCTATCTCTTTAAACTTGGAAATATCTACACCGCGATCTGTATAAACACGGAAATATCTGCACCGCGATCTGTATATACATGGAAATATCTTCAACACAATCTGTATAATCAAGGAAATATCTACAGCGCTACCTGTATAAACATGGTAATGTCCACACCACCATCTATATAAACATGGAAATATCTACACCGCCATCTGTATAAACATGGAAATATCTACAATGCCATCTGTAGAAAGATGGAAATATCTACACCGCAATCTGTGTAAACATGGAACTATCTACACAGCTATCTGTAAACACATGGATATATCTACACCACTATCTGTATAAACATGGAAATACCTACACTGCGATCTGTATAAACATGGAAATATCTACACCGCGATCTGTATAAACATGGAAATATCTACACCGCTATCTATATAAACATGAAAATATCTACACAGCTATCTCTATAAACATGGAAATATCTACACCGCCATCTGTATAAACATGGAAGTACCTATACAGTCATCTGTGTAAACATGGGAATATCAACACCACCATCTGTATAAACATGGAAATATCTTCAATGCCATCTGAATACACATGGAAATACCTACACGGCAATCTGTGTATAGATGGAAACATCAACACCGCCAACTGTACAAACATGGATATATCTACACTGCTATCTCTATAAACATGGAAATATCTACACTGCGGTCTGTATAAACATGGAAATTTCTACACCCGTATCTCTATAAACATGGAAATATCTACACCATGATCTGTGTAAACATGTAAATATATACACCTCTATCTGTATAAACATGGAAATATCTGCACCGCTATCTCTATAAACATGGAAATATCTACAAAGACATCTGTATAAACATGGAAATACCTACACAGTCATGTGTAGGAATATTTAAATATCTACACCGCCATCTGTATAAACATAGAAATATGTACAAAGCCCTCTGTATAAATATGGAAATATCTGCATAGGCATCTGTGTAAACATGGAAATATCTGCACAGCTATCTGTATAAACATGGAAATACCTACAATGCTGTCTCTATAAACATGGAAATATGTACACCGCTATGTGTATAAACATGGAAATATCTCCACCGCGATCTGTATAAACATGGAAATATCTCCACCGTTATCTGTACAAACATGGAAATATCTACAGGGCCATCTCTATAAACATTGAAATATCTACACTGCCATCTGTAAAAACATGGAAATATCTACACCGCCATCTCTATAAACATGGAAATATCTACACTGCCATTTGTAGAAACATGGAAATATCTACACCGCCATCTGTATAAACGTGGAAATATCTACACCGCTATCTGTATAAACATGGAAATATCTACACCGCAATCTGTGTAATCATGGAAATATCTACACCGTTATCTGTATAAATATGAAATATCTAAACCGCTATCTGTATAAAAGTGGAAATATCTACACTGCTATCTGTATAAACATGGAAATATCCTCACTGCAATCTCTATGAACATGGATATATCTACACCGCTATCTCTATAAACATGGAAATATCTACAGCGCCATCTCTATAAACATGGAAATATCTACACCGCCATCTGTAGAAACATGGAAATATCTACACCGCGACCTGTATAAACTTGGAAATATCTACACAGCGATCTGTATAAACATGGAAATATCTACACCGCCATCTGTATAAACATGGAAATCCCTACAAAGTCAACTGTATAAACATGGAAATACCTACACAGACATCTGTTTATACATGGAAATATCTACACCACTATCAGTATAAACATGCTAATAACTACACCGCTATCTGTATAAATGTGGAAATATTTGCACCGCCATCCCTATAAACATGGTAATATCAACATCACGATCTGTATAAACATGGAAATATCTACACCATGATCTGTATAAACATGGAAATATCTACACCGCGATCTGTATAAACATGGAAATATCTACACTGTGATCTGTATAAACATGGAAATATCTACACCACCATCTCTATAAACATGGAAATATCTGCACCCCTATCTGTATAAACAAGGAAATATCCACACAGCTATCTCTATAAACATGGAAAAATCAACACCGCTATCTCTATGAACATGGAAATATCTACACCGCCCTCTCTATAAACATGGAAATATCTACACCGCGATCAGTATAAACATGGAAATATCTACACCGCTATCTGTATAAACATGGAAATATCTCCACTGCTCTCTCTATAAACATCGAAATATCTACAACGCCATCTGTATAAACATGGAAATACTTACAAAGTTCTCTGTATAAACATGGAAATATCTACACCGCCATCTGTATAAACATGGAAATATCTACACAGCCATGTGTATATACATGGAAATATCTACACCGCTATCTACATAAACATGGAATTAATTACACCGCTATCTGTATAAAAATGGAAATATCTACACCGCAATCTACTTATCCATAGAAATATCTGTGCCGCCATCTGTATAAACATGGAAATATCTACACGATCATCTGTGTATAGATGGAAATATCAACACTGCCATCTGTACATCATGGAAATATCTGCACCGCTATCTGTACAAACATGGAAATGTCTGCCCCGCGGTCTGTATAAACTTGGAAATATCTACACCGCTATCTGTATAAACATGGAAATATCTACACCGCTATCTCTATAATCATGGAAATATCTACACCATGATCTGTATAAACATGGAAATATTTACACCGCTATCTGTATAAACATGGTAATATCTACACAGTTATCTGTTTAAATATGGAAATATCTACACCGCTATCTCTATAAACATGGAAATACCTATACAGTCATCTGTATAAACATGGAAATATCTACACCACCATCTGTATAAACATGGAAATATCTACAATGCCATCTATATACACATGGAAAAACTACACGGCAATCTGTGTATAGATGGAAACCTCAACACCGCCATCTGTACAAACAGGGAAATATTTACACCGCTACCTCCATAAACATGGAAATATCTACACTACGGTCTGTATAAACATGGAAATATCTACACCGGTATCTGAATAAACATGGAAATATCAACAACACGATCTGTATAAACATGGAAATATTTACACCGCTATCTCTATAAACATGGAAATATCTGCACCGCTATCTCTATAAACATGGAAATATCTACAAAGCCATCTGTATAAACATGGAAACACCTACACAGTCATGTGTAGGAACATGGAAATATCTACACTGCCATCTGCAAACATGGAAATATCTACACAGCCCTCTGTATAAATATGGAAATATCTGCATAGACATCTGTATAAACATGGAAATATCTGCACTGCTATCTGTATAAACATGGCAATACCTACACCGCTGTCTATATAAACATGGAAATATGTACAAAGCTATGTGTATAAACGTGGAAATATCTCCACTGCTGTCTGTATAAACATGGAAATATCTACACCGCAGTCTGTATAAACATGGAAATATCTACACCGCTATCTCTATAAACATGGTAATATCTACACATCTATCTCTATAAACATGGAAATACCTACACCACCATCTGTATAAACATGGAAGTACCTACAAAGTCATCTGTGTAAACATGGAAATATCTACTCAGCCATCTGTATAAACATGGAAATATCTACATAGCCATCTGTATATACATGGAAATATCTACACCGCTATTTGTATAAACAAGGAAATATCTACACATCCAGCTGTTTAAACGTGGAAATATATACACAGATATCTGTTTATACATGGATATATCTACACCGCTATCTGTATAAACATGCTAATAACTACACCGCTATCTGTATAAATGTGGAAATATTTGCGCGGCTATCCCTATAAACATGATAATATCAACACCGTGATCTGTATAAACATGGAAATATCTACACCATGATCTGTATAAACATGGAAATATCTACACCGTGATCTATATAAACATGGAAATATCTACACCGCCATCTCTATAAACATGGAAATATCTACACCACTATCTGTATAAACATGGAAATATCCACACCGCTATCTCTATAAACACGGAAAAATCAACAACGCTATCTCTATGAACATGGAAATATCTAAACCGCCATCTCTATAAACATGGAAATATCTACACCACGATCAGTATAAACATGGAAATATCTACACCGCTATCTGCATAAACATGGAAATATCTCCACTGCTATCTCTATAAACATGAAAATAACTACACCGCCATCTGTATAAACATGGAAATACTTACAAAGTTATCTGTATAAACATGGAAATATCTACACCGCCATCTGTATAAACATGGAAATATCTAAACAGCCATGTGTATATACATGGAAATATCTACACCGCTCTCTATATAAACATGGAAATAACTACACGGCTATTTGTATAAACATGGAAATATCTCCACTGCTCTCTGTATAAACATGGAAATATATCCACCGTTATCTGTATAAACATGGAAATATCTACAGCGCCATCTCTATAAACATTGAAATATCTACACTGCCATCTGTAAAAACATGGAAATATCTACACAGTCATCTGAATAAACATGGAAATATCTACACAGCCATCTGTATATACATGGAAATACCTATAATACCATCTGTATACACATGGAAATATCTACACAGACATCTGTATAAATTGGGAAATATCTTCACCGCCATCTGTATAAACATGGAAATATCTACACTGTCATCTGTAGAAAGATGGAAATATCTACACCGCTATCTCTATAAATATGGAAATATCTACACCGACATCTATATAAACATGAAAATATCTACACTGCCATCTCCATAAAGATGGAAGTATCTACTCTACCATGTGTATAAACACGGAAATATCTACACCACTATCTGTGTAAACATGGAAATATCTACAGCGCTATTTGTTTAAACATGGAAATATCTACACCACCATCAGCATGTCCATGGAAATATCTACGCCGCCATCTGTATAAAAATGGAAATATCTACACGGCCATCTGTGTATAGAAGGAAATATCAACACTGGCATCTGTACAAACATGGAAATATCTACACCGCTATCTCTATAAACATGGAAATATCTGCACTGCCATCTGTAAAAACATGGAGATACGTATACAGTCATCTGTATAAACATGGAAATATCTACAATGTCATCTGTATACACATGGAAATATCTACAAAGCCATCTGTATAAACATGTAATTATCTACACTGCTATCTCTATAAACATGGAAATATATACACCGCCATCTCTATAAACATGGAAATATCTACACCGCCATCTCTATAAACATGAAAATATCTACACTGCCATCTCCATAAACATGGAACTAACTACTCTGCCATCTGTATAAACATGGAAACATCTACACCGCCATCTGTGTGAATAAGGAAATATCTACAATGCCATCTGTATAAAGATATAAATAACTGCACCGCGAGCTGCATAAACATGGAAATATCTACATCACTATCTGTATAAACGTGGAAAAAGCAACACCGCTATCAGTATAAACATGGAAATATCTACAACGCCATCTATATAAACATGGAAATATCTACACTGCTATGTCTATAAACATGGAAATTCCTACAGCGCTATCTCTATAAACATTGAAATATCTACACCGCTATCTGTATAAACATGGAAATAACTACACCGCCATCTCTATAAACATGGAAATACCTACACCCCTATCTGTATAAACATGGAAATATCTACACTGCTATCTCTATAAACATCGAAATAACTACACCGCCATCTGTATAAACATGGAAATAACTACAAAGCTATCTGTATAAACATGGAAATATCTACACCGCCATCTACATATCCATGGAAATATCTGAGCCGCCACCTGTATAAACATGGAAATATCTACACAGTCATCTGAATAAACATGGAAATATCTACACCACCATCTGTATAAACATGGAAATACCTACAATACCATCTGTATACACATGGAAATATCTACACAGACATCTGTATAAATATGGAAATATCTACACGACCATCTGTGTAAACATGGAAATATCTACACTGCCATCTGTAGAAAGATGGAAATATGTACACCGCTATCTCTGAAAATATGGAAATATCTACACCGCCATCTATATAAACATGAAAATATCTACACTGCCATCTCCATAAAGATGGAAGTATCTACCCCGTCATGTGTATAAACACGAAAATATCTACACCACCATCTGTGTGAACATGGAAATAACTACACCGCTATCTGTATAAACATGGAAATATCTACACCGCCATCTGCATGTCCATGGAAATATCTACGCCGCCATCTGTATAAACATGGAAATATCTACACGGCCATCTGTGTATAGATGGAAATATCAACACCGCCATCTTTGCAAACATGGAAATATCTACATCGCTATCTCTATAAACATGGAAATATCTGCACTGCCATCTGTAAAAACATGGAAATACGTATACAGTCATCTGTATAAACATGGAAATATCTACAATGCCATCTGTATACATATGGAAATACCTACACAGACATCTGTATAAACATGTAAATATCTACACTGCTATCTCTATAAACATGTAAATACCTACACCGCCATCTCTATAAACATGAAAATATCTACACTGCCATCTCCATAAACATGGAACTAACTACTCCGCCATCTGTATAAACATGGAAACATCTACACCGCCATTTGTGTGAATAAGGAAATATCTACAATGCCATCTGTATGAAGATATAAATTTCTGCACCGCGAGCTGTATAAACATGGAAAATCTACATAGCTATCTGTATAAACGTGGAAATACCAACACCGCTATCGGCATAAACATGGAAATATCTACAACGCCATCTATATAAACATGGAAATATCTACACCGCTATGTCAATAAACATGGAAATACCTACACCGCTACCTGTATAAACATGGAAATATCTACACCGCCATCTGTATAAACATGGAAATACCTACACCGCGATCTGTATAAACATTGAAATATCTACACCGCGATCTGTATAAACATGGAAATATCTTCACCACAATCTGTATAAACATGGAAATATCTACACCGCTACCTGTATAAACATGGTAATATCTACACCACCATCTATATACATGGAAATATCTACACCCCCATCTTTATAAACATGGAAATATCAACAATGCCATCTGTAGAAAGATGGAAATATCTACACCGCAATCTGTGTAAACATGGAAATATCTGCACCGCTATCTGAATAAACATGGAAATATCTACAAAACGATCTGAATAAACATGGAAATATCTACACCGCTATCTGTATAAACATGGAAATATCTACTCAGCTCTCTGTATAAACATGGAAATATCTACACCGCCATCTGTATAAACATGGAAATACCTACAAAGTCATCTGTATAAACATGGAAATATCTACACAGCCATCTGTATAAACACGGAAATATCTACACAGCCATCTGGATATACATGGAAATATCTACACCGCTATCTGTATAAACATGGAAATAACTACACCGCTATTTGTATAAACAAGGAAACATCTACACCGTGATCTGTATAAACATGGAAATATCTACACCGCCATCTCTATAAACATGGAAATATCTACACTCATATCTGAATAAACATGGAAATATCTCCACTGCTATCTCTATAAACATCGAAATATCTACACCGCCATCTGTAGAAACATGGAAATACTTACAAAGTTCTCTGTATAAACATGGAAATAACTACACGGCTATTTGTATAAACATGGAAATATCTCCACTGCTATCTCTATAAACATCGAAGTATCTACACTGCCATCTGTATAAACATGGAAATACTTACAAAGTTATCTGTATAAACATGGAAATATCTACACCACCATCTGTATTAACATGGAAATATCTACACAGCCATGTGTACATACATGGGAATATCTACACCGCTCTCTATAAAAACATTGAAATAACTACACCGCTATCTCTATATACATGGAGATATCTACACCGCCATCTACATATCCATAGAAATATCTGCGCCGCCATCTGTATAAACATGGAAGTATCTACATAGTCATCAGTGTATAGATGGAAATATCAACACCGCCATCTATACAAACATGGAAATATCTACACCGCAGTCTGTATAAACATGGAAATATCTTCACCGCTATCTGTATAAACATGGAAATATCTACACCGCTATCTCTATAAACATGGAAATATCTACACCGCTATCTCTATAAACATGGAAATATCTACACCGTGATCTGTATAAACATGGTAATATTTACACCGCTATCTGTATAAACATGGAAATTTCTACACCGTTATCTGCATAAATATGGAAATATCTACACCGCTATCTCTATAAACATGGAAATATCTACACCGCCATCTGTATAAACATGGAAATACCTCTACAGTCATCTGTGTAAACATGGAAATATCTACACCACCATCTGTATAAACATGGAAATATCTACAATGCCATCTATATACACATGGAAATACCTACACGGCAATCTGTGTATAGATGGAAACATCAACACCGCCATCTGTACAAACATGGAAATATCTACACTGCTATCTCTAGAAACATGGAAATATCTACACTGCGGTCTGTATAAACATGGAAATATCTGCACCGGTATCTGTATAAACATGGAAATATCTGCACCGCTATCTCTATTTACATGGAAATATCTACAAAGCCATCTGTATAAACATGGAAATACCTACACAGTCATGTATAGGAACATGGAAACATCTACACTGCCATCTGTATAAACGTAGAAATATCTACACAGACCTCTGTATAAATATGGAAATATCTGCCTAGGCATCTGTGTAAACATGGAAATATCTGCACCGCTATCTGTATAAACATGGAAATACCTAGACCACTGTCTCTATAAACATGGAAATATGTACACCGCTATGTGTATAAACATGGAAATATCTCCACTGCTGTCTGTAAAAACATGGAAATATCTCCACGGTTATCTGTTTAAACATGGAAATATCTACAGGGCCATCTCTATAAACATTGAAATATCTACACAGCCATCTCCAAAAACATGGAAATATCTACACAGTCATCTGAATAAACATGGAAATATATACACCACCATCTGTATAAACATGGAAATACCTACAATACCATCTGTATACACATGGAAACATCTACACAGACATCTGTATAAATATGGAAATATCTACACGACCATCTGTGTAAACATGGAAATATCTACACTGCCATCAGTAGAAAGATGGAAATATGTACACCGCTATCTCTGAAAATATGGAAATATCTACACGGCCATCTCTATAAACATGAAAATATCTACACTGCCATCTCCATAAAGATGGAAGTATCTACCCCGTCATATGTATAAACACGAAAATATCTACACCACCCTCTGTGTGAACATGGAAATAACTACACCGATATCTGTATAAACATGGAAATATCTACACCGCCATCTGCATGTCCATGGAAATATCTACGCCGCCATCTGTATAAACATGGAAATATCTACACGGCCATCTGTGTATAGATGGAAATATCAACACCGCCATCTGTGCAAACATGGAAATATCTACATCGCTATCTCTATAAACATGGAAATATCTGCACTGCCATCTGTAAAAACATGGAAATACATATACAGTCATCTGTATAAACATGGAAATATCTACAATGCCATCTGTATACATATGGAAATATCTACACAGCCATCTGTATAAACATGTAAATATCTACACTGCTATCTCTATAAACCTGTAAATATCTACACCGCCATCTCTATAAACATGAAAATATCTACACTGCCATCTCCATAAACATGGAACTAACTACTCCGCCATCTGTATAAACATGGAAACATCTACACCGCCATCTGTGTGAATAAGGAAATATCAACAATGCCATCTGTATAAAGATATAAATATCTGCACCGCGAGCTGTATAAACATGGAAAATGTACATAGGTATCTGTATAAACGTGGAAATACCAACACCGCTATCGGCATAAACATGGAAATATCTACAACGCCATCTATATAAACATGGAAATATCTACACCGCTATGTATATAAACATGGAAATACCTACACCGCTATCTGTATAAACATGGAAATATCTACACCGCCATCTGTATAAACATGGAAATACCTACACCGCGATCTGTATAAACATGGAAATATCTTCACCACAATCTGTATAAACATGGAAATATCTACACCGCTACCTGTATAAACATGGTAATATCTACACCACCATCTATATAATCATGGAAATATCTACAACCCCATCTTTATAAACATGGAAATATCAACAATGCCATCTGTAGAAAGATGGAAATGTCTACACCGCAATCTGTGTAAACATGGAAATATCTGCACCGCTATCTGTAAAAACATGGAAATATCTACACCGCTGTCTGTATAAACATGGAAATATCTACACCACGATCTGAATAAACATGGAAATATCTACACTGCGATCTGTATAAACATGGAAATATCTACACCGATATCTGTATAAACATGGAAATATCTACAGAGCTCTCTATATAAACATGGAAATATCTACACCGCCATCTGTATAAACATGGAAATACCTACAAACTCGTCGGTATAAACATGGAAATATCTACACAGCCATCTGTATAAACACGGAAATATCTACACAGCCATCTCTATATACATGGAAATATCTACACCGCTATCTGTATAAACATGGAAATAACTACACCGCTATTTGTATAAACAAGGAAATATCTACACCGTGATCTGTATAAACATGGAAATATCTACACCGCCATCTCTATGAACATGGAAATATCTACACTCCTATCTGAATAAACATGGAAATATCTCCACTGCTATCTCTATAAACATCGAAATATCTACACCGCCATCTGTAGAAACATGGAAATACTTACAAAGTTCTCTGTATAAACATGGAAATATCTACACCGCTATTTGTATAAACATGGAAATATCTACACCGCTATCTCTATACACATGGAAATATCTGCACCGCTATCTCTATAAACATGGAAATATCTACAAGGACATCTGTATAAACATGGAAATACCTACACAGTCATGTGTAGGAACTTTAAAATGTCTACACTGCCATCTGTATAAACATAGAAATACATACACAGCCCTCTGTATAAATATAGAAATATCTGCATAGGCATCTGTGTAAACATGGAAATATCTGCACCGCTATCTGTATAAACATGGAAATACCTACACCGCTGTCTCTATAAACATGGAAATATGTACACCTCTATGTGTATAAACATTGAAATATCTCCACTGCTCTCTGTATAAACATGCAAATATCTCCACCGTTATCTGTATAAACATGGAAATATCTACAGCGCCATCTCTATAAACATTGAAATATCTACACTGCCATCTGTAAAAACATGGAAATATCTACACCACCATCTGTATAAACATGGAAATACCTACAATACCATCTGTATACACATGGAAATATCTACAGAGACATCTGTATAAATAGGGAAATATCTACACCGCCATCTGTATAAACATGGAAATATCTACACTGCCCTCTGTAGAAAGATGGAAATATCTACACCGCTATCTCTATAAATATGGAAATATCTACACCGCCATCTCTATAAACATGAAAATATCTACACTGCCATCTCCTTAAAGATGGAAGTATCTACTCTGCCATGTGTATAAACACGGAAATCTCTACACCACTATCTGTGTAAACATGGAAATATCAACACCGCCATCTGTACAAACATGGAAATATCTACACCGCTATCTCTATAAACATGGAAATATCTGCACTGCCTTCTGTAAAAACATGGAAATACGTATACACTCATCAGTATAAACATGGAAATACACAGCCATCTTTATAAACATGTAAATACCTACACTGCTATCTCTATAAACATGGAAATATCTACACCGCCATCTCTATAAACATGAAAATATCTACACTGCCATCTCCATAACCATGGAACTAACTACTCTGCCATCTGTATAAACATGGAAACATCTACACCGCCATTTGTGTGAATAAGGAAATATCTAAAATGCCATCTGTATAAAGATATACATATCTGCACCGCAAGCTGTATAAACATGGAAATATCTACATCGCTATCTGTATAAATGTGGAAATACCAACACCGCTATCAGTATAAACATGGAAATATCTACAACGCCGTCTATATAAACATGGAAATATCTACACCGCTATGTCTATAAACATGGAAATACCTACAGCGCTCTCTCTATAAACATGGAAATATCTACACCGCTATATGTATAAACATGGAAATATCTACATCGCTATCTGTATAAACATGGAAATATCTACACCGATATCTGTAGAAACATGGAAATATCTTCACCACAATCTGTATAAACATGGAAATATCTACACCGCTACCTGTATAAACATGGTAATATCTACACAGACATCGGTATAAACATGGAAATATCTACACAACCATCTGTATACACATGGAAATATCTACACCGCTATCTGTATAAACATGGAAATAACTACACTGCTATTTGTATAAACAAGCAAATATCTACACCATGATCTGTATAAACATGGAAATATCCACACTGCCATCTCCATAAACATGGAAATATCTACACCCGTATCTGTATAAACATGGAAATATCCACACCGCTATCTCTGTAAACATGGGAAAATCAACACCGCTATCTCTATGAACATGGAAATATCTACACCGCCATCTCTATAAACATGGAAATATCTACACCACGATCAGTATAAACATGGAAATATCTACACCGCTATCTATATAAACCTGGAAATATCTCCAATGCTATCTCTATAAACTTCGAAATATCTACACCGCCATCTGTATAAACATGGAAATACTTACAAAGTTATCTGTATAAACATGGAAATATCTACACTGCCATCTGTATAAACATGGAAATATCTACACCACCATCTACATATCCATGGAAATACCTGCGCCGCCATCTGTATAAACATGGTAATATCTACACGGTCATGTGTGTATAGATGGAAATATCAACACCGCCATCTGTACAAACTTGGAAATATCTGCACCGCTATCTGTATAACCAAGGAAATATCTACACCGCGGTCTGTATAAACATGGAAATATCTACACCGCTATCTGTATAAACATGGAAATATCTACACCGCTATCTCTATAAACATGGAAATATCTACACCGTGATCTGTATAAACATGGAAATATTTACACCGCTATCTGTATAAACATGGAAATTTCAACACCGTTATCTGTATAAATATGGAAATATCTACACCGCTATCTATATAAACATGGAAATATCTACACCGCTCTTTGTATAAACATGGAAATATCTACACCGCGATCTGTATAAGCACGGAAATATCTACACCGCGATCTGTATAAACATGGAAATATCTTCACCACCATCTGTATAAACATGGAAAATCTACACCGCTACCTGTATAAACTTGGTAATATCTACACCACCATCTATGTAAACATGGAAATATCTACACCGCCATCTGTATAAACATGGAAATATCTCCACCGCAATCTGTAGAAACATGGAAATATCTACACTGCGATCTGTATAAACATGGAAATATCTACACCGCTCTCTGTATAAACGTGGAAATATCTACACAGCTATCTCTATAAACATGGAAATATCTACACCGCCATCTGTATAAACATGGAAATACCTATACAGTCCTCTGTGTAAACATGGAAATATCTACACAACCATCTGTATAAACATGGAAATATCTTCAATGCCATCTGAATACACATGGAAATACCTACACGGCAATCTGTGTATAGATGGAAACATCAACACCGCCATCTGTACAAACATGGTAATATCTACACTGCTATCTCTATAAACATGGAAATATCTACACTGCGGTCTGTATAAACATGGAAATTTCTACACCGGTATCTGTATAAACATGGAAATATCTACACCATGATCTGTGTAAACATGGAAATATATACACCGCTATCTGTATAAACATGGAAATATCTGCACCGCTATCTCTATAAACATGGAAATATCTACAAAGACATCTGTATAAACATGGAAATACCTACACAGTCATGTGTAGGAATATTTAAATATCTACACTGCCATCTGTATAAACATAGAAATATCTACAAAGCCCTCTGTATAAATATGGAAATATCTGCATAGGCATCTGTGTAAACATGGAAATATCTGCACCGCTATCTGTGTAAACATGGAAATACCTACACCGCTGTCTCTATATTCATGGAAATATGTACACCGCTATGTGTATAAACATGGAAATATCTCCACTGCTCTCTGTATAAACATGGAAATATCTCCAACGTTATCTGTATAAACATGGAAATATCTACAGCGCCATCTCTATAAACATTGAAATATCTACACTGCCACCTGTAATAACATGGAAATATCTACACAGTCATCTGAATAAACATGGAAATATCTTCACCACCATCTGTATAAACATGGAAATACCTACAATACCATCTGAATACACATGGAAATATCTACACAGCCATCTGTATAAACATGGAAATACCTACAATACCATCTGTATACACATGGAAATATCTACACAGACATCTGTATAAATATGGAAATATCTACACCGCCATCTGTATAAACATGGAAATATCTACACTGCCATCTGTAGAAAGATGGAAATATCTACACCGCTATCTCTATAAATAAGGAAATATCTACACCGCCATCTCTATAAACATGAAAATATCTACACTGCCATCTCCATAAATATGGAAGTATCTACTCTGCCATGTGTATAAACACGGAAATATCTACACCACTATCTGTGTAAACATGGAAATATCTACACCGCTATCTGTTTAAACATGGAAATATCTACACCGCCATCTGCATGTACATGGAAATATCTAAGCCGCCATCTGAATAAACATGGAAATATCTGCATGGCCATCTGTGTATAAATGGAAATATCAACACCGCCATCTTTAGAAACATGGAAATATATATACCGCTATCTCTATAAACATGGAAATATCGACACTGCCATCTGTAAAAAGATGGAAATACGTATACAGTCATCTGTATAAACATGGAAATATCTACAATGCCATCTGTATACACATGGAAATATCTACACAGCCATCTGTATAAACATGTAAATATCTACACTGCTATCTCTTTAAACTTGGAAATATCTACACCGCGATCTGTATAAACACGGAAATATCTACACCGCGATCTGTATATACATGGAAATATCTTCAACACAATCTGTATAATCAAGGAAATATCTACAGCGCTACCTGTATAAACATGGTAATGTCCACACCACCATCTATATAAACATGGAAATATCTACACCGCCATCTGTATAAACATGGAAATATCTACAATGCCATCTGTAGAAAGATGGAAATATCTACACCGCAATCTGTGTAAACATGGAACTATCTACACAGCTATCTGTAAACACATGGATATATCTACACCACTATCTGTATAAACATGGAAATACCTACACTGCGATCTGTATAAACATGGAAATATCTACACCGCGATCTGTATAAACATGGAAATATCTACACCGCTATCTATATAAACATGAAAATATCTACACAGCTATCTCTATAAACATGGAAATATCTACACCGCCATCTGTATAAACATGGAAGTACCTATACAGTCATCTGTGTAAACATGGGAATATCAACACCACCATCTGTATAAACATGGAAATATCTTCAATGCCATCTGAATACACATGGAAATACCTACACGGCAATCTGTGTATAGATGGAAACATCAACACCGCCAACTGTACAAACATGGATATATCTACACTGCTATCTCTATAAACATGGAAATATCTACACTGCGGTCTGTATAAACATGGAAATTTCTACACCCGTATCTCTATAAACATGGAAATATCTACACCATGATCTGTGTAAACATGTAAATATATACACCTCTATCTGTATAAACATGGAAATATCTGCACCGCTATCTCTATAAACATGGAAATATCTACAAAGACATCTGTATAAACATGGAAATACCTACACAGTCATGTGTAGGAATATTTAAATATCTACACCGCCATCTGTATAAACATAGAAATATGTACAAAGCCCTCTGTATAAATATGGAAATATCTGCATAGGCATCTGTGTAAACATGGAAATATCTGCACAGCTATCTGTATAAACATGGAAATACCTACAATGCTGTCTCTATAAACATGGAAATATGTACACCGCTATGTGTATAAACATGGAAATATCTCCACCGCGATCTGTATAAACATGGAAATATCTCCACCGTTATCTGTATAAACATGGAAATATCTACAGGGCCATCTCTATAAACATTGAAATATCTACACTGCCATCTGTAAAAACATGGAAATATCTACACCGTCAACTGTATAAGCATGGAAATATCTACACAGCCATCAGTATAAACATGGAAATACCTACAATACCATCTGTATACACATGGAAATATCTACACAGACATCTGTATAAATATGGAAATATCTACACCGCCATCTGTATAAACATGGAAATATCTACACTGCCATCTGTAGAAAGATGGAAATATCTACACCGCTATGTCTATAAATATTGAAATATCTACACCGCCATCTCTATAAACTTGAAAATAACTAGACTGCCATCTCCATAAATATGGAAGTATCTACTCTGCCATGTGTATAAACACGGAAATATCTACACCACTATCTGTGTAAACATGGAAATATCTACACCGCTATCTGTTTAAACATGGAAATATCTACACCGCCATCTGCATGTCCATGGAAATATCTAAGCCGCCATCTGTATAAACATGGAAATATCTGCACGGCCATCTGTGTATAAATGGAAATATCAACACCGCCATCTGTAGAAACATGGAAATATCTACACCGCGATCTGTATAAACATGGAAATATCTTCGCCACGATCTGTATATACATGGAAATAACTACAAAGTCATCTGTATAAGCATGGAAATATCTACACAGCCATCGGTATAAACAAGGAAATATCTACACAGCCATCTGCATATACATGGAAATATCTACACCGCTATCTGTATAAACATGGAAATAACTACACCGCTATTTGTATAAACAAGCAAATATCTACACAGTGATCTGTATAAACATGGAAATATCTACACCGCCATCTCTATAAACATGGAAATATCTACACACCTATCTGTATAAACATGGAAATATCCACACCGCTATCTCTATAAACATGGAAAAATCAACACCGCTATCTCTATGAACATGGAAATATCTACACCGCCATCTCTATAAACATGGAAATATCTACACCACGGTCAGTATTAACATGGAAACATCTACAACGCTATCTGTATAAACATGGAAATATCTCCACTGCTATCTCTTTAAACATCGAAATAACTACACCGCCATCTGTATTAACATGGAAATACTTACAAAGTTATCTGTATAAACATGGAAATATCTACACCGACATCTGTATAAACATGGAAATATCTACACAGCCATGTGTATATACATGGAAATATCAACACCGCTATCTACATAAACATGGAAATAACTACACCGCTATCTGTATAAACATGGAAATATCTACACCACCATCTACATATCCATGGAAATATCTGCGCCGCTATCTGTATATACGTGGAAATATCTACACGGTCATCTGTGCATAGATGTAAATATCAGCACCGCCATCTGTACAAACATGGAAGTATCTGCACCGCTATCTGTATAACCATGGAAATATCTACACAGCGGTCTGTATAAACATTGAAATATCTACACCGCTATCTCTATAAACATGGAAATATCTACACAATGATCTGTATAAACATGGAAATATTTACACGGCTATCTGTATAAACATGGAAATTACTACACCGTTATCTGTATAAATATGGAAATAACTAAACCGCTATCTGTATAAACATGGAAATATCTACACCGCTATCTGTATAAACATGGAAATATCTACACCGCGATCTGTATAAACATGGAAATATCTACACCGCGATCGGTATAAACATGGAAATATCTTCACCACAATCTGTATAAACATGGAAATATCTGCACCGCTACCTGTATAAACATGGTAATATCTACACCACCATCTATATAAACATGGAAATATCTACAACGACATCTGAATAAACATGGAAATATCTACAATGCCATCTGTAGAAAGATGGAAATATCTACACCGCAATCTGTGTAAACATGGAAATATCTACACCGCTATCTGTAAAA
Organism: Pan paniscus; assembly: GCF_029289425.2. Taxonomy (NCBI): domain Eukaryota; kingdom Metazoa; phylum Chordata; class Mammalia; order Primates; family Hominidae; genus Pan; species Pan paniscus. The sequence goes on from NC_073256.2 coordinate 2,903,741, forward strand.
ACATGGAAATATCTACACCGCTATCTGTATAAACATGGAAATATCTACACAGCTATGTCTATAAACATGGAAATATCTACACCGCCATCTGTATAAACATGGAAATACCTACAAAGTCATCTGTATAAACATGGAAATATCTACACAGCCATCTGTATATACATGGAAATATCTACACCGCAATCTGTATAAACATGGAAATACCTACACCGCTATGTGTATTAACGTGGAAATATCTCCATATCTATCTGTATAAACATGGAAATATCTCCAACGCAATCTGTATAAACATGAAAATATCTACACGGCTATCTCTATAAACATGGAAATATCTACACAGTCATATGTAAAAACATGGAAATATCTACACCGCTATCTCTATAAACATGGAAATAACTTCACCGCTATCTCAATAAACATGGAAATATCTACACCGCTATCTCCATCAACATGGAAATATACACACCGCCATCTCTTTAAACATGGAGGTATCTACAACGCCATCTACATAAACAAGAAAATATCTACACTGCCATCTATATAAACATGGAAATATCTACACCGCCATCTCTATAAACATGGAAATATCTACACTGCCATTTGTAGAAACATGGAAATATCTACACCGCCATCTGTATAAACGTGGAAATATCTACACCGCTATCTGTATAAACATGGAAATATCTACACCGCAATCTGTGTAATCATGGAAATATCTACACCGTTATCTGTATAAATATGAAATATCTAAACCGCTATCTGTATAAAAGTGGAAATATCTACACTGCTATCTGTATAAACATGGAAATATCCTCACTGCAATCTCTATGAACATGGATATATCTACACCGCTATCTCTATAAACATGGAAATATCTACAGCGCCATCTCTATAAACATGGAAATATCTACACCGCCATCTGTAGAAACATGGAAATATCTACACCGCGACCTGTATAAACTTGGAAATATCTACACAGCGATCTGTATAAACATGGAAATATCTACACCGCCATCTGTATAAACATGGAAATCCCTACAAAGTCAACTGTATAAACATGGAAATACCTACACAGACATCTGTTTATACATGGAAATATCTACACCACTATCAGTATAAACATGCTAATAACTACACCGCTATCTGTATAAATGTGGAAATAGTTGCACCGCCATCCCTATAAACATGGTAATATCAACATCACGATCTGTATAAACATGGAAATATCTACACCATGATCTGTATAAACATGGAAATATCTACACCGCGATCTGTATAAACATGGAAATATCTACACTGTGATCTGTATAAACATGGAAATATCTACACCACCATCTCTATAAACATGGAAATATCTGCACCCCTATCTGTATAAACAAGGAAATATCCACACAGCTATCTCTATAAACATGGAAAAATCAACACCGCTATCTCTATGAACATGGAAATATCTACACCGCCCTCTCTATAAACATGGAAATATCTACACCGCGATCAGTATAAACATGGAAATATCTACACCGCTATCTGTATAAACATGGAAATATCTCCACTGCTCTCTCTATAAACATCGAAATATCTACAACGCCATCTGTATAAACATGGAAATACTTACAAAGTTCTCTGTATAAACATGGAAATATCTACACCGCCATCTGTATAAACATGGAAATATCTACACAGCCATGTGTATATACATGGAAATATCTACACCGCTATCTACATAAACATGGAATTAATTACACCGCTATCTGTATAAAAATGGAAATATCTACACCGCAATCTACTTATCCATAGAAATATCTGTGCCGCCATCTGTATAAACATGGAAATATCTACACGATCATCTGTGTATAGATGGAAATATCAACACTGCCATCTGTACATCATGGAAATATCTGCACCGCTATCTGTACAAACATGGAAATGTCTGCCCCGCGGTCTGTATAAACTTGGAAATATCTACACCGCTATCTGTATAAACATGGAAATATCTACACCGCTATCTCTATAATCATGGAAATATCTACACCATGATCTGTATAAACATGGAAATATTTACACCGCTATCTGTATAAACATGGTAATATCTACACAGTTATCTGTTTAAATATGGAAATATCTACACCGCTATCTCTATAAACTTGGAAATACCTATACAGTCATCTGTATAAACATGGAAATATCTACACCACCATCTGTATAAACATGGAAATATCTACAATGCCATCTATATACACATGGAAAAACTACACGGCAATCTGTGTATAGATGGAAACCTCAACACCGCCATCTGTACAAACAGGGAAATATTTACACCGCTACCTCCATAAACATGGAAATATCTACACTACGGTCTGTATAAACATGGAAATATCTACACCGGTATCTGAATAAACATGGAAATATCAACAACACGATCTGTATAAACATGGAAATATTTACACCGCTATCTCTATAAACATGGAAATATCTGCACCGCTATCTCTATAAACATGGAAATATCTACAAAGCCATCTGTATAAACATGGAAACACCTACACAGTCATGTGTAGGAACATGGAAATATCTACACTGCCATCTGCAAACATGGAAATATCTACACAGCCCTCTGTATAAATATGGAAATATCTGCATAGACATCTGTATAAACATGGAAATATCTGCACTGCTATCTGTATAAACATGGCAATACCTACACCGCTGTCTATATAAACATGGAAATATGTACAAAGCTATGTGTATAAACGTGGAAATATCTCCACTGCTGTCTGTATAAACATGGAAATATCTACACCGCAGTCTGTATAAACATGGAAATATCTACACCGCTATCTCTATAAACATGGTAATATCTACACATCTATCTCTATAAACATGGAAATACCTACACCACCATCTGTATAAACATGGAAGTACCTACAAAGTCATCTGTGTAAACATGGAAATATCTACTCAGCCATCTGTATAAACATGGAAATATCTACATAGCCATCTGTATATACATGGAAATATCTACACCGCTATTTGTATAAACAAGGAAATATCTACACCTCCAGCTGTTTAAACGTGGAAATATATACACAGACATCTGTTTATACATGGATATATCTACACCGCTATCTGTATAAACATGCTAATAACTACACCGCTATCTGTATAAATGTGGAAATATTTGCGCGGCTATCCCTATAAACATGGTAATATCAACACCGTGATCTGTATAAACATGGAAATATCTACACCATGATCTGTATAAACATGGAAATATCTACACCGTGATCTATATAAACATGGAAATATCTACACCGCCATCTCTATAAACATGGAAATATCTACACCACTATCTGTATAAACATGGAAATATCCACACCGCTATCTCTATAAACACGGAAAAATCAACAACGCTATCTCTATGAACATGGAAATATCTAAACCGCCATCTCTATAAACATGGAAATATCTACACCACGATCAGTATAAACATGGAAATATCTACACCGCTATCTGCATAAACATGGAAATATCTCCACTGCTATCTCTATAAACATGAAAATAACTACACCGCCATCTGTATAAACATGGAAATACTTACAAAGTTATCTGTATAAACATGGAAATATCTACACCGCCATCTGTATAAACATGGAAATATCTAAACAGCCATGTGTATATACATGGAAATATCTACACCGCTCTCTATATAAACATGGAAATAACTACACGGCTATTTGTATAAACATGGAAATATCTCCACTGCTCTCTGTATAAACATGGAAATATATCCACCGTTATCTGTATAAACATGGAAATATCTACAGCGCCATCTCTATAAACATTGAAATATCTACACTGCCATCTGTAAAAACATGGAAATATCTACACAGTCATCTGAATAAACATGGAAATATCTACACAGCCATCTGTATATACATGGAAATACCTATAATACCATCTGTATACACATGGAAATATCTACACAGACATCTGTATAAATTGGGAAATATCTTCACCGCCATCTGTATAAACATGGAAATATCTACACTGTCATCTGTAGAAAGATGGAAATATCTACACCGCTATCTCTATAAATATGGAAATATCTACACCGCCATCTCTATAAACATGAAAATATCTACACTGCCATCTCCATAAAGATGGAAGTATCTACTCTACCATGTGTATAAACACGGAAATATCTACACCACTATCTGTGTAAACATGGAAATATCTACAGCGCTATCTGTTTATACATGGAAATATCTACACCACCATCAGCATGTCCATGGAAATATCTACGCCGCCATCTGTATAAAAATGGAAATATCTACACGGCCATCTGTGTATAGAAGGAAATATCAACACTGGCATCTGTACAAACATGGAAATATCTACACCGCTATCTCTGTAAACATGGAAATATCTGCACTGCCATCTGTAAAAACATGGAGATACGTATACAGTCATCTGTATAAACATGGAAATATCTACAATGTCATCTGTATACACATGGAAATATCTACAAAGCCATCTGTATAAACATATAATTATCTACACTGCTATCTCTATAAACATGGAAATATATACACCGCCATCTCTATAAACATGGAAATATCTACACCGCCATCTCTATAAACATGAAAATATCTACACTGCCATCTCCATAAACATGGAACTAACTACTCTGCCATCTGTATAAACATGGAAACATCTACACCGCCATCTGTGTGAATAAGGAAATATCTACAATGCCATCTGTATAAAGATATAAATAACTGCACCGCGAGCTGCATAAACATGGAAATATCTACATCACTATCTGTATAAACGTGGAAAAAGCAACACCGCTATCAGTATAAACATGGAAATATCTACAACGCCATCTATATAAACATGGAAATATCTACACTGCTATGTCTATAAACATGGAAATTCCTACAGCGCTATCTCTATAAACATTGAAATATCTACACCGCTATCTGTATAAACATGGAAATAACTACACCGCCATCTCTATAAACATGGAAATACCTACACCCCTATCTGTATAAACATGGAAATATCTACACTGCTATCTCTATAAACATCGAAATAACTACACCGCCATCTGTATAAACATGGAAATAACTACAAAGCTATCTGTATAAACATGGAAATATCTACACCGCCATCTACATATCCATGGAAATATCTGAGCCGCCACCTGTATAAACATGGAAATATCTACACAGTCATCTGAATAAACATGGAAATATCTACACCACCATCTGTATAAACATGGAAATACCTACAATACCATCTGTATACACATGGAAATATCTACACAGACATCTGTATAAATATGGAAATATCTACACGACCATCTGTGTAAACATGGAAATATCTACACTGCCATCTGTAGAAAGATGGAAATATGTACACCGCTATCTCTGAAAATATGGAAATATCTACACCGCCATCTCTATAAACATGAAAATATCTACACTGCCATCTCCATAAAGATGGAAGTATCTACCCCGTCATGTGTATAAACACGAAAATATCTACACCACCATCTGTGTGAACATGGAAATAACTACACCGCTATCTGTATAAACATGGAAATATCTACACCGCCATCTGCATGTCCATGGAAATATCTACGCCGCCATCTGTATAAACATGGAAATATCTACACGGCCATCTGTGTATAGATGGAAATATCAACACCGCCATCTTTGCAAACATGGAAATATCTACATCGCTATCTCTATAAACATGGAAATATCTGCACTGCCATCTGTAAAAACATGGAAATACGTATACAGTCATCTGTATAAACATGGAAATATCTACACTGCTATCTCTATAAACATGTAAATACCTACACCGCCATCTCTATAAACATGAAAATATCTACACTGCCATCTCCATAAACATGGAACTAACTACTCCGCCATCTGTATAAACATGGAAACATCTACACCGCCATTTGTGTGAATAAGGAAATATCTACAATGCCATCTGTATGAAGATATAAATTTCTGCACCGCGAGCTGTATAAACATGGAAAATCTACATAGCTATCTGTATAAACGTGGAAATACCAACACCGCTATCGGCATAAACATGGAAATATCTACAACGCCATCTATATAAACATGGAAATATCTACACCGCTATGTCAATAAACATGGAAATACCTACACCGCTACCTGTATAAACATGGAAATATCTACACCGCCATCTGTATAAACATGGAAATACCTACACCGCGATCTGTATAAACATTGAAATATCTACACCGCGATCTGTATAAACATGGAAATATCTTCACCACAATCTGTATAAACATGGAAATATCTACACCGCTACCTGTATAAACATGGTAATATCTACACCACCATCTATATACATGGAAATATCTACACCCCCATCTTTATAAACATGGAAATATCAACAATGCCATCTGTAGAAAGATGGAAATATCTACACCGCAATCTGTGTAAACATGGAAATATCTGCACCGCTATCTGAATAAACATGGAAATATCTACAAAACGATCTGAATAAACATGGAAATATCTACACCGCTATCTGTATAAACATGGAAATATCTACTCAGCTCTCTGTATAAACATGGAAATATCTACACCGCCATCTGTATAAACATGGAAATACCTACAAAGTCATCTGTATAAACATGGAAATATCTACACAGCCATCTGTATAAACACGGAAATATCTACACAGCCATCTGGATATACATGGAAATATCTACACCGCTATCTGTATAAACATGGAAATAACTACACCGCTATTTGTATAAACAAGGAAACATCTACACCGTGATCTGTATAAACATGGAAATATCTACACCGCCATCTCTATAAACATGGAAATATCTACACTCATATCTGAATAAACATGGAAATATCTCCACTGCTATCTCTATAAACATCGAAATATCTACACCGCCATCTGTAGAAACATGGAAATACTTACAAAGTTCTCTGTATAAACATGGAAATAACTACACGGCTATTTGTATAAACATGGAAATATCTCCACTGCTATCTCTATAAACATCGAAGTATCTACACTGCCATCTGTATAAACATGGAAATACTTACAAAGTTATCTGTATAAACATGGAAATATCTACACCACCATCTGTATTAACATGGAAATATCTACACAGCCATGTGTACATACATGGGAATATCTACACCGCTCTCTATAAAAACATTGAAATAACTACACCGCTATCTCTATATACATGGAGATATCTACACCGCCATCTACATATCCATAGAAATATCTGCGCCGCCATCTGTATAAACATGGAAGTATCTACATAGTCATCAGTGTATAGATGGAAATATCAACACCGCCATCTATACAAACATGGAAATATCTACACCGCAGTCTGTATAAACATGGAAATATCTTCACCGCTATCTGTATAAACATGGAAATATCTACACCGCTATCTCTATAAACATGGAAATATCTACACCGCTATCTCTATAAACATGGAAATATCTACACCGTGATCTGTATAAACATGGTAATATTTACACCGCTATCTGTATAAACATGGAAATTTCTACACCGTTATCTGCATAAATATGGAAATATCTACACCGCTATCTCTATAAACATGGAAATATCTACACCGCCATCTGTATAAACATGGAAATACCTCTACAGTCATCTGTGTAAACATGGAAATATCTACACCACCATCTGTATAAACATGGAAATATCTACAATGCCATCTATATACACATGGAAATACCTACACGGCAATCTGTGTATAGATGGAAACATCAACACCGCCATCTGTACAAACATGGAAATATCTACACTGCTATCTCTAGAAACATGGAAATATCTACACTGCGGTCTGTATAAACATGGAAATATCTGCACCGGTATCTGTATAAACATGGAAATATCTGCACCGCTATCTGTATTTACATGGAAATATCTACAAAGCCATCTGTATAAACATGGAAATACCTACACAGTCATGTATAGGAACATGGAAACATCTACACTGCCATCTGTATAAACGTAGAAATATCTACACAGACCTCTGTATAAATATGGAAATATCTGCCTAGGCATCTGTGTAAACATGGAAATATCTGCACCGCTATCTGTATAAACATGGAAATACCTAGACCACTGTCTCTATAAACATGGAAATATGTACACCGCTATGTGTATAAACATGGAAATATCTCCACTGCTGTCTGTAAAAACATGGAAATATCTCCACGGTTATCTGTTTAAACATGGAAATATCTACAGGGCCATCTCTATAAACATTGAAATATCTACACAGCCATCTCCAAAAACATGGAAATATCTACACAGTCATCTGAATAAACATGGAAATATATACACCACCATCTGTATAAACATGGAAATACCTACAATACCATCTGTATACACATGGAAACATCTACACAGACATCTGTATAAATATGGAAATATCTACACGACCATCTGTGTAAACATGGAAATATCTACACTGCCATCAGTAGAAAGATGGAAATATGTACACCGCTATCTCTGAAAATATGGAAATATCTACACGGCCATCTCTATAAACATGAAAATATCTACACTGCCATCTCCATAAAGATGGAAGTATCTACCCCGTCATATGTATAAACACGAAAATATCTACACCACCCTCTGTGTGAACATGGAAATAACTACACCGATATCTGTATAAACATGGAAATATCTACACCGCCATCTGCATGTCCATGGAAATATCTACGCCGCCATCTGTATAAACATGGAAATATCTACACGGCCATCTGTGTATAGATGGAAATATCAACACCGCCATCTGTGCAAACATGGAAATATCTACATCGCTATCTCTATAAACATGGAAATATCTGCACTGCCATCTGTAAAAACATGGAAATACATATACAGTCATCTGTATAAACATGGAAATATCTACAATGCCATCTGTATACATATGGAAATATCTACACAGCCATCTGTATAAACATGTAAATATCTACACTGCTATCTCTATAAACCTGTAAATATCTACACCGCCATCTCTATAAACATGAAAATATCTACACTGCCATCTCCATAAACATGGAACTAACTACTCCGCCATCTGTATAAACATGGAAACATCTACACCGCCATCTGTGTGAATAAGGAAATATCAACAATGCCATCTGTATAAAGATATAAATATCTGCACCGCGAGCTGTATAAACATGGAAAATGTACATAGGTATCTGTATAAACGTGGAAATACCAACACCGCTATCGGCATAAACATGGAAATATCTACAACGCCATCTATATAAACATGGAAATATCTACACCGCTATGTATATAAACATGGAAATACCTACACCGCTATCTGTATAAACATGGAAATATCTACACCGCCATCTGTATAAACATGGAAATACCTACACCGCGATCTGTATAAACATGGAAATATCTTCACCACAATCTGTATAAACATGGAAATATCTACACCGCTACCTGTATAAACATGGTAATATCTACACCACCATCTATATAATCATGGAAATATCTACAACCCCATCTTTATAAACATGGAAATATCAACAATGCCATCTGTAGAAAGATGGAAATGTCTACACCGCAATCTGTGTAAACATGGAAATATCTGCACCGCTATCTGTAAAAACATGGAAATATCTACACCGCTGTCTGTATAAACATGGAAATATCTACACCACGATCTGAATAAACATGGAAATATCTACACTGCGATCTGTATAAACATGGAAATATCTACACCGATATCTGTATAAACATGGAAATATCTACAGAGCTCTCTATATAAACATGGAAATATCTACACCGCCATCTGTATAAACATGGAAATACCTACAAACTCGTCGGTATAAACATGGAAATATCTACACAGCCATCTGTATAAACACGGAAATATCTACACAGCCATCTCTATATACATGGAAATATCTACACCGCTATCTGTATAAACATGGAAATAACTACACCGCTATTTGTATAAACAAGGAAATATCTACACCGTGATCTGTATAAACATGGAAATATCTACACCGCCATCTCTATGAACATGGAAATATCTACACTCCTATCTGAATAAACATGGAAATATCTCCACTGCTATCTCTATAAACATCGAAATATCTACACCGCCATCTGTAGAAACATGGAAATACTTACAAAGTTCTCTGTATAAACATGGAAATATCTACACCGCTATTTGTATAAACATGGAAATATCTACACCGCTATCTCTATACACATGGAAATATCTGCACCGCTATCTCTATAAACATGGAAATATCTACAAGGACATCTGTATAAACATGGAAATACCTACACAGTCATGTGTAGGAACTTTAAAATGTCTACACTGCCATCTGTATAAACATAGAAATACATACACAGCCCTCTGTATAAATATAGAAATATCTGCATAGGCATCTGTGTAAACATGGAAATATCTGCACCGCTATCTGTATAAACATGGAAATACCTACACCGCTGTCTCTATAAACATGGAAATATGTACACCTCTATGTGTATAAACATTGAAATATCTCCACTGCTCTCTGTATAAACATGCAAATATCTCCACCGTTATCTGTATAAACATGGAAATATCTACAGCGCCATCTCTATAAACATTGAAATATCTACACTGCCATCTGTAAAAACATGGAAATATCTACACCACCATCTGTATAAACATGGAAATACCTACAATACCATCTGTATACACATGGAAATATCTACAGAGACATCTGTATAAATAGGGAAATATCTACACCGCCATCTGTATAAACATGGAAATATCTACACTGCCCTCTGTAGAAAGATGGAAATATCTACACCGCTATCTCTATAAATATGGAAATATCTACACCGCCATCTCTATAAACATGAAAATATCTACACTGCCATCTCCTTAAAGATGGAAGTATCTACTCTGCCATGTGTATAAACACGGAAATCTCTACACCACTATCTGTGTAAACATGGAAATATCAACACCGCCATCTGTACAAACATGGAAATATCTACACCGCTATCTCTATAAACATGGAAATATCTGCACTGCCATCTGTAAAAACATGGAAATACGTATACACTCATCAGTATAAACATGGAAATACACAGCCATCTTTATAAACATGTAAATACCTACACTGCTATCTCTATAAACATGGAAATATCTACACCGCCATCTCTATAAACATGAAAATATCTACACTGCCATCTCCATAACCATGGAACTAACTACTCTGCCATCTGTATAAACATGGAAACATCTACACCGCCATTTGTGTGAATAAGGAAATATCTAAAATGCCATCTGTATAAAGATATACATATCTGCACCGCAAGCTGTATAAACATGGAAATATCTACATCGCTATCTGTATAAATGTGGAAATACCAACACCGCTATCAGTATAAACATGGAAATATCTACAACGCCGTCTATATAAACATGGAAATATCTACACCGCTATGTCTATAAACATGGAAATACCTACAGCGCTCTCTCTATAAACATGGAAATATCTACACCGCTATATGTATAAACATGGAAATATCTACATCGCTATCTGTATAAACATGGAAATATCTACACCGATATCTGTAGAAACATGGAAATATCTTCACCACAATCTGTATAAACATGGAAATATCTACACCGCTACCTGTATAAACATGGTAATATCTACACAGACATCGGTATAAACATGGAAATATCTACACAACCATCTGTATACACATGGAAATATCTACACCGCTATCTGTATAAACATGGAAATAACTACACTGCTATTTGTATAAACAAGCAAATATCTACACCATGATCTGTATAAACATGGAAATATCCACACTGCCATCTCCATAAACATGGAAATATCTACACCCGTATCTGTATAAACATGGAAATATCCACACCGCTATCTCTGTAAACATGGGAAAATCAACACCGCTATCTCTATGAACATGGAAATATCTACACCGCCATCTCTATAAACATGGAAATATCTACACCACGATCAGTATAAACATGGAAATATCTACACCGCTATCTATATAAACCTGGAAATATCTCCAATGCTATCTCTATAAACTTCGAAATATCTACACCGCCATCTGTATAAACATGGAAATACTTACAAAGTTATCTGTATAAACATGGAAATATCTACACTGCCATCTGTATAAACATGGAAATATCTACACCACCATCTACATATCCATGGAAATACCTGCGCCGCCATCTGTATAAACATGGTAATATCTACACGGTCATGTGTGTATAGATGGAAATATCAACACCGCCATCTGTACAAACTTGGAAATATCTGCACCGCTATCTGTATAACCAAGGAAATATCTACACCGCGGTCTGTATAAACATGGAAATATCTACACCGCTATCTGTATAAACATGGAAATATCTACACCGCTATCTCTATAAACATGGAAATATCTACACCGTGATCTGTATAAACATGGAAATATTTACACCGCTATCTGTATAAACATGGAAATTTCAACACCGTTATCTGTATAAATATGGAAATATCTACACCGCTATCTATATAAACATGGAAATATCTACACCGCTCTTTGTATAAACATGGAAATATCTACACCGCGATCTGTATAAGCATGGAAATATCTACACCGCGATCTGTATAAACATGGAAATATCTTCACCACCATCTGTATAAACATGGAAAATCTACACCGCTACCTGTATAAACTTGGTAATATCTACACCACCATCTATGTAAACATGGAAATATCTACACCGCCATCTGTATAAACATGGAAATATCTCCACCGCAATCTGTAGAAACATGGAAATATCTACACCGCGATCTGTATAAACATGGAAATATCTACACCGCTCTCTGTATAAACGTGGAAATATCTACACAGCTATCTCTATAAACATGGAAATATCTACACCGCCATCTGTATAAACATGGAAATACCTATACAGTCCTCTGTGTAAACATGGAAATATCTACACAACCATCTGTATAAACATGGAAATATCTTCAATGCCATCTGAATACACATGGAAATACCTACACGGCAATCTGTGTATAGATGGAAACATCAACACCGCCATCTGTACAAACATGGTAATATCTACACTGCTATCTCTATAAACATGGAAATATCTACACTGCGGTCTGTATAAACATGGAAATTTCTACACCGGTATCTGTATAAACATGGAAATATCTACACCATGATCTGTGTAAACATGGAAATATATACACCGCTATCTGTATAAACATGGAAATATCTGCACCGCTATCTCTATAAACATGGAAATATCTACAAAGACATCTGTATAAACATGGAAATACCTACACAGTCATGTGTAGGAATATTTAAATATCTACACTGCCATCTGTATAAACATAGAAATATCTACAAAGCCCTCTGTATAAATATGGAAATATCTGCATAGGCATCTGTGTAAACATGGAAATATCTGCACCGCTATCTGTGTAAACATGGAAATACCTACACCGCTGTCTCTATATTCATGGAAATATGTACACCGCTATGTGTATAAACATGGAAATATCTCCACTGCTCTCTGTATAAACATGGAAATATCTCCAACGTTATCTGTATAAACATGGAAATATCTACAGCGCCATCTCTATAAACATTGAAATATCTACACTGCCATCTGTAATAACATGGAAATATCTACACAGTCATCTGAATAAACATGGAAATATCTTCACCACCATCTGTATAAACATGGAAATACCTACAATACCATCTGAATACACATGGAAATATCTACACAGCCATCTGTATAAACATGGAAATACCTACAATACCATCTGTATACACATGGAAATATCTACACAGACATCTGTATAAATATGGAAATATCTACACCGCCATCTGTATAAACATGGAAATATCTACACTGCCATCTGTAGAAAGATGGAAATATCTACACCGCTATCTCTATAAATAAGGAAATATCTACACCGCCATCTCTATAAACATGAAAATATCTACACTGCCATCTCCATAAATATGGAAGTATCTACTCTGCCATGTGTATAAACACGGAAATATCTACACCACTATCTGTGTAAACATGGAAATATCTACACCGCTATCTGTTTAAACATGGAAATATCTACACCGCCATCTGCATGTACATGGAAATATCTAAGCCGCCATCTGAATAAACATGGAAATATCTGCATGGCCATCTGTGTATAAATGGAAATATCAACACCGCCATCTTTAGAAACATGGAAATATATATACCGCTATCTCTATAAACATGGAAATATCGACACTGCCATCTGTAAAAAGATGGAAATACGTATACAGTCATCTGTATAAACATGGAAATATCTACAATGCCATCTGTATACACATGGAAATATCTACACAGCCATCTGTATAAACATGTAAATATCTACACTGCTATCTCTTTAAACTTGGAAATATCTACACCGCGATCTGTATAAACACGGAAATATCTACACCGCGATCTGTATATACATGGAAATATCTTCAACACAATCTGTATAATCAAGGAAATATCTACAGCGCTACCTGTATAAACATGGTAATGTCCACACCACCATCTATATAAACATGGAAATATCTACACCGCCATCTGTATAAACATGGAAATATCTACAATGCCATCTGTAGAAAGATGGAAATATCTACACCGCAATCTGTGTAAACATGGAACTATCTACACAGCTATCTGTAAACACATGGATATATCTACACCACTATCTGTATAAACATGGAAATACCTACACTGCGATCTGTATAAACATGGAAATATCTACACCGCGATCTGTATAAACATGGAAATATCTACACCGCTATCTATATAAACATGAAAATATCTACACAGCTATCTCTATAAACATGGAAATATCTACACCGCCATCTGTATAAACATGGAAGTACCTATACAGTCATCTGTGTAAACATGGGAATATCAACACCACCATCTGTATAAACATGGAAATATCTTCAATGCCATCTGAATACACATGGAAATACCTACACGGCAATCTGTGTATAGATGGAAACATCAACACCGCCAACTGTACAAACATGGATATATCTACACTGCTATCTCTATAAACATGGAAATATCTACACTGCGGTCTGTATAAACATGGAAATTTCTACACCCGTATCTCTATAAACATGGAAATATCTACACCATGATCTGTGTAAACATGTAAATATATACACCTCTATCTGTATAAACATGGAAATATCTGCACCGCTATCTCTATAAACATGGAAATATCTACAAAGACATCTGTATAAACATGGAAATACCTACACAGTCATGTGTAGGAATATTTAAATATCTACACCGCCATCTGTATAAACATAGAAATATGTACAAAGCCCTCTGTATAAATATGGAAATATCTGCATAGGCATCTGTGTAAACATGGAAATATCTGCACAGCTATCTGTATAAACATGGAAATACCTACAATGCTGTCTCTATAAACATGGAAATATGTACACCGCTATGTGTATAAACATGGAAATATCTCCACCGCGATCTGTATAAACATGGAAATATCTCCACCGTTATCTGTATAAACATGGAAATATCTACAGGGCCATCTCTATAAACATTGAAATATCTACACTGCCATCTGTAAAAACATGGAAATATCTACACCGTCAACTGTATAAGCATGGAAATATCTACACAGCCATCTGTATAAACATGGAAATACCTACAATACCATCTGTATACACATGGAAATATCTACACAGACATCTGTATAAATATGGAAATATCTACACCGCCATCTGTATAAACATGGAAATATCTACACTGCCATCTGTAGAAAGATGGAAATATCTACACCGCTATGTCTATAAATATTGAAATATCTACACCGCCATCTCTATAAACTTGAAAATAACTACACTGCCATCTCCATAAATATGGAAGTATCTACTCTGCCATGTGTATAAACACGGAAATATCTACACCACTATCTGTGTAAACATGGAAATATCTACACCGCTATCTGTTTAAACATGGAAATATCTACACCGCCATCTGCATGTCCATGGAAATATCTAAGCCGCCATCTGTATAAACATGGAAATATCTGCACGGCCATCTGTGTATAAATGGAAATATCAACACCGCCATCTGTAGAAACATGGAAATATCTACACCGCGATCTGTATAAACATGGAAATATCTTCGCCACGATCTGTATATACATGGAAATAACTACAAAGTCATCTGTATAAGCATGGAAATATCTACACAGCCATCGGTATAAACAAGGAAATATCTACACAGCCATCTGCATATACATGGAAATATCTACACCGCTATCTGTATAAACATGGAAATAACTACACCGCTATTTGTATAAACAAGCAAATATCTACACAGTGATCTGTATAAACATGGAAATATCTACACCGCCATCTCTATAAACATGGAAATATCTACACACCTATCTGTATAAACATGGAAATATCCACACCGCTATCTCTATAAACATGGAAAAATCAACACCGCTATCTCTATGAACATGGAAATATCTACACCGCCATCTCTATAAACATGGAAATATCTACACCACGGTCAGTATTAACATGGAAACATCTACAACGCTATCTGTATAAACATGGAAATATCTCCACTGCTATCTCTTTAAACATCGAAATAACTACACCGCCATCTGTATTAACATGGAAATACTTACAAAGTTATCTGTATAAACATGGAAATATCTACACCGACATCTGTATAAACATGGAAATATCTACACAGCCATGTGTATATACATGGAAATATCAACACCGCTATCTACATAAACATGGAAATAACTACACCGCTATCTGTATAAACATGGAAATATCTACACCACCATCTACATATCCATGGAAATATCTGCGCCGCTATCTGTATATACGTGGAAATATCTACACGGTCATCTGTGCATAGATGTAAATATCAGCACCGCCATCTGTACAAACATGGAAGTATCTGCACCGCTATCTGTATAACCATGGAAATATCTACACAGCGGTCTGTATAAACATTGAAATATCTACACCGCTATCTCTATAAACATGGAAATATCTACACAATGATCTGTATAAACATGGAAATATTTACACGGCTATCTGTATAAACATGGAAATTACTACACCGTTATCTGTATAAATATGGAAATAACTAAACCGCTATCTGTATAAACATGGAAATATCTACACCGCTATCTGTATAAACATGGAAATATCTACACCGCGATCTGTATAAACATGGAAATATCTACACCGCGATCGGTATAAACATGGAAATATCTTCACCACAATCTGTATAAACATGGAAATATCTGCACCGCTACCTGTATAAACATGGTAATATCTACACCACCATCTATATAAACATGGAAATATCTACAACGACATCTGAATAAACATGGAAATATCTACAATGCCATCTGTAGAAAGATGGAAATATCTACACCGCAATCTGTGTAAACATGGAAATATCTACACCGCTATCTGTAAAAACATGGAAATATCTACACCGCTATCTGTATAAACATGGAAATATCTACACAGCTATGTCTATAAACATGGAAATATCTACACCGCCATCTGTATAAACATGGAAATACCTACAAAGTCATCTGTATAAACATGGAAATATCTACACAGCCATCTGTATATACATGGAAATATCTACACCGCAATCTGTATAAACATGGAAATACCTACACCGCTATGTGTATTAACGTGGAAATATCTCCATATCTATCTGTATAAACATGGAAATATCTCCAACGCAATCTGTATAAACATGAAAATATCTACACGGCTATCTCTATAAACATGGAAATATCTACACAGTCATCTGTAAAAACATGGAAATATCTACACCGCTATCTCTATAAACATGGAAATAACTTCACCGCTATCTCAATAAACATGGAAATATCTACACCGCTATCTCCATCAACATGGAAATATACACACCGCCATCTCTTTAAACATGGAGGTATCTACAACGCCATCTACATAAACAAGAAAATATCTACACTGCCATCTATATAAACATGGAAATATCTACACCGCCATCTCTATAAACATGGAAATATCTACACTGCCATTTGTAGAAACATGGAAATATCTACACCGCCATCTGTATAAACGTGGAAATATCTACACCGCTATCTGTATAAACATGGAAATATCTACACCGCAATCTGTGTAATCATGGAAATATCTACACCGTTATCTGTATAAATATGAAATATCTAAACCGCTATCTGTATAAAAGTGGAAATATCTACACTGCTATCTGTATAAACATGGAAATATCCTCACTGCAATCTCTATGAACATGGATATATCTACACCGCTATCTCTATAAACATGGAAATATCTACAGCGCCATCTCTATAAACATGGAAATATCTACACCGCCATCTGTAGAAACATGGAAATATCTACACCGCGACCTGTATAAACTTGGAAATATCTACACAGCGATCTGTATAAACATGGAAATATCTACACCGCCATCTGTATAAACATGGAAATCCCTACAAAGTCAACTGTATAAACATGGAAATACCTACACAGACATCTGTTTATACATGGAAATATCTACACCACTATCAGTATAAACATGCTAATAACTACACCGCTATCTGTATAAATGTGGAAATAGTTGCACCGCCATCCCTATAAACATGGTAATATCAACATCACGATCTGTATAAACATGGAAATATCTACACCATGATCTGTATAAACATGGAAATATCTACACCGCGATCTGTATAAACATGGAAATATCTACACTGTGATCTGTATAAACATGGAAATATCTACACCACCATCTCTATAAACATGGAAATATCTGCACCCCTATCTGTATAAACAAGGAAATATCCACACAGCTATCTCTATAAACATGGAAAAATCAACACCGCTATCTCTATGAACATGGAAATATCTACACCGCCCTCTCTATAAACATGGAAATATCTACACCGCGATCAGTATAAACATGGAAATATCTACACCGCTATCTGTATAAACATGGAAATATCTCCACTGCTCTCTCTATAAACATCGAAATATCTACAACGCCATCTGTATAAACATGGAAATACTTACAAAGTTCTCTGTATAAACATGGAAATATCTACACCGCCATCTGTATAAACATGGAAATATCTACACAGCCATGTGTATATACATGGAAATATCTACACCGCTATCTACATAAACATGGAATTAATTACACCGCTATCTGTATAAAAATGGAAATATCTACACCGCAATCTACTTATCCATAGAAATATCTGTGCCGCCATCTGTATAAACATGGAAATATCTACACGATCATCTGTGTATAGATGGAAATATCAACACTGCCATCTGTACATCATGGAAATATCTGCACCGCTATCTGTACAAACATGGAAATGTCTGCCCCGCGGTCTGTATAAACTTGGAAATATCTACACCGCTATCTGTATAAACATGGAAATATCTACACCGCTATCTCTATAATCATGGAAATATCTACACCATGATCTGTATAAACATGGAAATATTTACACCGCTATCTGTATAAACATGGTAATATCTACACAGTTATCTGTTTAAATATGGAAATATCTACACCGCTATCTCTATAAACATGGAAATACCTATACAGTCATCTGTATAAACATGGAAATATCTACACCACCATCTGTATAAACATGGAAATATCTACAATGCCATCTATATACACATGGAAAAACTACACGGCAATCTGTGTATAGATGGAAACCTCAACACCGCCATCTGTACAAACAGGGAAATATTTACACCGCTACCTCCATAAACATGGAAATATCTACACTACGGTCTGTATAAACATGGAAATATCTACACCGGTATCTGAATAAACATGGAAATATCAACAACACGATCTGTATAAACATGGAAATATTTACACCGCTATCTCTATAAACATGGAAATATCTGCACCGCTATCTCTATAAACATGGAAATATCTACAAAGCCATCTGTATAAACATGGAAACACCTACACAGTCATGTGTAGGAACATGGAAATATCTACACTGCCATCTGCAAACATGGAAATATCTACACAGCCCTCTGTATAAATATGGAAATATCTGCATAGACATCTGTATAAACATGGAAATATCTGCACTGCTATCTGTATAAACATGGCAATACCTACACCGCTGTCTATATAAACATGGAAATATGTACAAAGCTATGTGTATAAACGTGGAAATATCTCCACTGCTGTCTGTATAAACATGGAAATATCTACACCGCAGTCTGTATAAACATGGAAATATCTACACCGCTATCTCTATAAACATGGTAATATCTACACATCTATCTCTATAAACATGGAAATAACTACACCACCATCTGTATAAACATGGAAGTACCTACAAAGTCATCTGTGTAAACATGGAAATATCTACTCAGCCATCTGTATAAACATGGAAATATCTACATAGCCATCTGTATATACATGGAAATATCTACACCGCTATTTGTATAAACAAGGAAATATCTAAACCTCCAGCTGTTTAAACGTGGAAATATATACACAGACATCTGTTTATACATGGATATATCTACACCGCTATCTGTATAAACATGCTAATAACTACACCGCTATCTGTATAAATGTGGAAATATTTGCGCGGCTATCCCTATAAACATGGTAATATCAACACCGTGATCTGTATAAACATGGAAATATCTACACCATGATCTGTATAAACATGGAAATATCTACACCGTGATCTATATAAACATGGAAATATCTACACCGCCATCTCTATAAACATGGAAATATCTACACCACTATCTGTATAAACATGGAAATATCCACACCGCTATCTCTATAAACACGGAAAAATCAACAACGCTATCTCTATGAACATGGAAATATCTAAACCGCCATCTCTATAAACATGGAAATATCTACACCACGATCAGTATAAACATGGAAATATCTACACCGCTATCTGCATAAACATGGAAATATCTCCACTGCTATCTCTATAAACATGAAAATAACTACGCCGCCATCTGTATAAACATGGAAATACTTACAAAGTTATCTGTATAAACATGGAAATATCTACACCGCCATCTGTATAAACATGGAAATATCTAAACAGCCATGTGTATATACATGGAAATATCTACACCGCTCTCTATATAAACATGGAAATAACTACACGGCTATTTGTATAAACATGGAAATATCTCCACTGCTCTCTGTATAAACATGGAAATATATCCACCGTTATCTGTATAAACATGGAAATATCTACAGCGCCATCTCTATAAACATTGAAATATCTACACTGCCATCTGTAAAAACATGGAAATATCTACACAGTCATCTGAATAAACATGGAAATATCTACACAGCCATCTGTATATACATGGAAATACCTATAATACCATCTGTATACACATGGAAATATCTACACAGACATCTGTATAAATTGGGAAATATCTTCACCGCCATCTGTATAAACATGGAAATATCTACACTGTCATCTGTAGAAAGATGGAAATATCTACACCGCTATCTCTATAAATATGGAAATATCTACACCGCCATCTCTATAAACATGAAAATATCTACACTGCCATCTCCATAAAGATGGAAGTATCTACTCTACCATGTGTATAAACACGGAAATATCTACACCACTATCTGTGTAAACATGGAAATATCTACAGCGCTATCTGTTTAAACATGGAAATATCTACACCACCATCAGCATGTCCATGGAAATATCTACGCCGCCATCTGTATAAAAATGGAAATATCTACACGGCCATCTGTGTATAGAAGGAAATATCAACACTGGCATCTGTACAAACATGGAAATATCTACACCGCTATCTCTATAAACATGGAAATATCTGCACTGCCATCTGTAAAAACATGGAGATACGTATACAGTCATCTGTATAAACATGGAAATATCTACAATGTCATCTGTATACACATGGAAATATCTACAAAGCCATCTGTATAAACATGTAATTATCTACACTGCTATCTCTATAAACATGGAAATATATACACCGCCATCTCTATAAACATGGAAATATCTACACCGCCATCTCTATAAACATGGAAATATCTACACCGCCATCTCCATAAACATGGAACTAACTACTCTGCCATCTGTATAAACATGGAAACATCTACACCGCCATCTGTGTGAATAAGGAAATATCTACAATGCCATCTGTATAAAGATATAAATAACTGCACCGCGAGCTGCATAAACATGGAAATATCTACATCACTATCTGTATAAACGTGGAAAAAGCAACACCGCTATCAGTATAAACATGGAAATATCTACAACGCCATCTATATAAACATGGAAATATCTACACTGCTATGTCTATAAACATGGAAATTCCTACAGCGCTATCTCTATAAACATTGAAATATCTACACCGCTATCTGTATAAACATGGAAATAACTACACCGCCATCTCTATAAACATGGAAATACCTACACCCCTATCTGTATAAACATGGAAATATCTACACTGCTATCTCTATAAACATCGAAATAACTACACCGCCATCTGTATAAACATGGAAATAACTACAAAGCTATCTGTATAAACATGGAAATATCTACACCGCCATCTACATATCCATGGAAATATCTGAGCCGCCACCTGTATAAACATGGAAATATCTACACAGTCATCTGAATAAACATGGAAATATCTACACCACCATCTGTATAAACATGGAAATACCTACAATACCATCTGTATACACATGGAAATATCTACACAGACATCTGTATAAATATGGAAATATCTACACGACCATCTGTGTAAACATGGAAATATCTACACTGCCATCTGTAGAAAGATGGAAATATGTACACCACTATCTCTGAAAATATGGAAATATCTACACCGCCATCTCTATAAACATGAAAATATCTACACTGCCATCTCCATAAAGATGGAAGTATCTACCCCGTCATGTGTATAAACACGAAAATATCTACACCACCATCTGTGTGAACATGGAAATAACTACACCGCTATCTGTATAAACATGGAAATATCTCCACCGCCATCTGCATGTCCATGGAAATATCTACGCCGCCATCTGTATAAACATGGAAATATCTACACGGCCATCTGTGTATAGATGGAAATATCAACACCGCCATCTTTGCAAACATGGAAATATCTACATCGCTATCTCTATAAACATGGAAATATCTGCACTGCCATCTGTAAAAACATGGAAATACGTATACAGTCATCTGTATAAACATGGAAATATCTACAATGCCATCTGTATACATATGGAAATACCTACACAGACATCTGTATAAACATGTAAATATCTACACTGCTATCTCTATAAACATGTAAATACCTACACCGCCATCTCTATAAACATGAAAATATCTACACTGCCATCTCCATAAACATGGAACTAACTACTCCGCCATCTGTATAAACATGGAAACATCTACACAGCCATTTGTGTGAATAAGGAAATATCTACAATGCCATCTGTATGAAGATATAAATTTCTGCACCGCGAGCTGTATAAACATGGAAAATCTACATAGCTATCTGTATAAACGTGGAAATACCAACACCGCTATCGGCATAAACATGGAAATATCTACAACGCCATCTATATAAACATGGAAATATCTACACCGCTATGTCAATAAACATGGAAATACCTACACCGCTACCTGTATAAACATGGAAATATCTACACCGCCATCTGTATAAACATGGAAATACCTACACCGCGATCTGTATAAACATTGAAATATCTACACCGCGATCTGTATAAACATGGAAATATCTTCACCACAATCTGTATAAACATGGAAATATCTACACCGCTACCTGTATAAACATGGTAATATCTACACCACCATCTATATACATGGAAATATCTACACCCCCATCTTTATAAACATGGAAATATCAACAATGCCATCTGTAGAAAGATGGAAATATCTACACCGCAATCTGTGTAAACATGGAAATATCTGCACCGCTATCTGAATAAACATGGAAATATCTACAAAACGATCTGAATAAACATGGAAATATCTACACCGCTATCTGTATAAACATGGAAATATCTACTCAGCTCTCTGTATAAACATGGAAATATCTACACCGCCATCTGTATAAACATGGAAATACCTACAAAGTCATCTGTATAAACATGGAAATATCTACACAGCCATCTGTATAAACACGGAAATATCTACACAGCCATCTGGATATACATGGAAATATCTACACCGCTATCTGTACAAACATGGAAATAACTACACCGCTATTTGTATAAACAAGGAAACATCTACACCGTGATCTGTATAAACATGGAAATATCTACACCGCCATCTCTATAAACATGGAAATATCTACACTCATATCTGAATAAACATGGAAATATCTCCACTGCTATCTCTATAAACATCGAAATATCTACACCGCCATCTGTAGAAACATGGAAATACTTACAAAGTTCTCTGTATAAACATGGAAATAACTACACGGCTATTTGTATAAACATGGAAATATCTCCACTGCTATCTCTATAAACATCGAAGTATCTACACTGCCATCTGTATAAACATGGAAATACTTACAAAGTTATCTGTATAAACATGGAAATATCTACACCACCATCTGTATTAACATGGAAATATCTACACAGCCATGTGTACATACATGGGAATATCTACACCGCTCTCTATAAAAACATTGAAATAACTACACCGCTATCTCTATATACATGGAGATATCTACACCGCCATCTACATATCCATAGAAATATCTGCGCCGCCATCTGTATAAACATGGAAGTATCTACATAGTCATCAGTGTATAGATGGAAATATCAACACCGCCATCTATACAAACATGGAAATATCTACACCGCAGTCTGTATAAACATGGAAATATCTTCACCGCTATCTGTATAAACATGGAAATATCTACACCGCTATCTCTATAAACATGGAAATATCTACACCGCTATCTCTATAAACATGGAAATATCTACACCGTGATCTGTATAAACATGGTAATATTTACACCGCTATCTGTATAAACATGGAAATTTCTACACCGTTATCTGCATAAATATGGAAATATCTACACCGCTATCTCTATAAACATGGAAATATCTACACCGCCATCTGTATAAACATGGAAATACCTCTACAGTCATCTGTGTAAACATGGAAATATCTACACCACCATCTGTATAAACATGGAAATATCTACAATGCCATCTATATACACTTGGAAATACCTACACGGCAATCTGTGTATAGATGGAAACATCAACACCGCCATCTGTACAAACATGGAAATATCTACACTGCTATCTCTAGAAACATGGAAATATCTACACTGCGGTCTGTATAAACATGGAAATATCTGCACCGGTATCTGTATAAACATGGAAATATCTGCACCGCTATCTCTATTTACATGGAAATATCTACAAAGCCATCTGTATAAACATGGAAATACCTACACAGTCATGTATAGGAACATGGAAACATCTACACTGCCATCTGTATAAACGTAGAAATATCTACACAGACCTCTGTATAAATATGGAAATATCTGCCTAGGCATCTGTGTAAACATGGAAATATCTGCACCGCTATCTGTATAAACATGGAAATACCTAGACCACTGTCTCTATAAACATGGAAATATGTACACCGCTATGTGTATAAACATGGAAATATCTCCACTGCTGTCTGTAAAAACATGGAAATATCTCCACGGTTATCTGTTTAAACATGGAAATATCTACAGGGCCATCTCTATAAACATTGAAATATCTACACAGCCATCTCCAAAAACATGGAAATATCTACACAGTCATCTGAATAAACATGGAAATATATACACCACCATCTGTATAAACATGGAAACACCTACAATACCATCTGTATACACATGGAAACATCTACACAGACATCTGTATAAATATGGAAATATCTACACGACCATCTGTGTAAACATGGAAATATCTACACTGCCATCAGTAGAAAGATGGAAATATGTACACCGCTATCTCTGAAAATATGGAAATATCTACACGGCCATCTCTATAAACATGAAAATATCTACACTGCCATCTCCATAAAGATGGAAGTATCTACCCCGTCATATGTATAAACACGAAAATATCTACACCACCCTCTGTGTGAACATGGAAATAACTACACCGATATCTGTATAAACATGGAAATATCTACACCGCCATCTGCATGTCCATGGAAATATCTACGCCGCCATCTGTATAAACATGGAAATATCTACACGGCCATCTGTGTATAGATGGAAATATCAACACCGCCATCTGTGCAAACATGGAAATATCTACATCGCTATCTCTATAAACATGGAAATATCTGCACTGCCATCTGTAAAAACATGGAAATACATATACAGTCATCTGTATAAACATGGAAATATCTACAATGCCATCTGTATACATATGGAAATATCTACACAGCCATCTGTATAAACATGTAAATATCTACACTGCTATCTCTATAAACCTGTAAATATCTACACCGCCATCTGTATAAACATGAAAATATCTACACTGCCATCTCCATAAACATGGAACTAACTACTCCGCCATCTGTATAAACATGGAAACATCTACACCGCCATCTGTGTGAATAAGGAAATATCAACAATGCCATCTGTATAAAGATATAAATATCTGCACCGCGAGCTGTATAAACATGGAAAATGTACATAGGTATCTGTATAAACGTGGAAATACCAACACCGCTATCGGCATAAACATGGAAATATCTACAACGCCATCTATATAAACATGGAAATATCTACACCGCTATGTATATAAACATGGAAATACCTACACCGCTATCTGTATAAACATGGAAATATCTACACCGCCATCTGTATAAACATGGAAATACCTACACCGCGATCTGTATAAACATGGAAATATCTTCACCACAATCTGTATAAACATGGAAATATCTACACCGCTACCTGTATAAACATGGTAATATCTACACCACCATCTATATAATCATGGAAATATCTACAACCCCATCTTTATAAACATGGAAATATCAACAATGCCATCTGTAGAAAGATGGAAATGTCTACACCGCAATCTGTGTAAACATGGAAATATCTGCACCGCTATCTGTAAAAACATGGAAATATCTACACCGCTGTCTGTATAAACATGGAAATATCTACACCACGATCTGAATAAACATGGAAATATCTACACTGCGATCTGTATAAACATGGAAATATCTACACCGATATCTGTATAAACATGGAAATATCTACAGAGCTCTCTATATAAACATGGAAATATCTACACCGCCATCTGTATAAACATGGAAATACCTACAAACTCGTCGGTATAAACATGGAAATATCTACACAGCCATCTGTATAAACACGGAAATATCTACACAGCCATCTCTATATACATGGAAATATCTACACCGCTATCTGTATAAACATGGAAATAACTACACCGCTATTTGTATAAACAAGGAAATATCTACACCGTGATCTGTATAAACATGGAAATATCTACACCGCCATCTCTATGAACATGGAAATATCTACACTCCTATCTGAATAAACATGGAAATATCTCCACTGCTATCTCTATAAACATCGAAATATCTACACCGCCATCTGTAGAAACATGGAAATACTTACAAAGTTCTCTGTATAAACATGGAAATATCTACACCGCTATTTGTATAAACATGGAAATATCTACACCGCTATCTCTATACACATGGAAATATCTGCACCGCTATCTCTATAAACATGGAAATATCTACAAGGACATCTGTATAAACATGGAAATACCTACACAGTCATGTGTAGGAACTTTAAAATGTCTACACTGCCATCTGTATAAACATAGAAATATATACACAGCCCTCTGTATAAATATAGAAATATCTGCATAGGCATCTGTGTAAACATGGAAATATCTGCACCGCTATCTGTATAAACATGGAAATACCTACACCGCTGTCTCTATAAACATGGAAATATGTACACCTCTATGTGTATAAACATTGAAATATCTCCACTGCTCTCTGTATAAACATGCAAATATCTCCACCGTTATCTGTATAAACATGGAAATATCTACAGCGCCATCTCTATAAACATTGAAATATCTACACTGCCATCTGTAAAAACATGGAAATATCTACACCACCATCTGTATAAACATGGAAATACCTACAATACCATCTGTATACACATGGAAATATCTACAGAGACATCTGTATAAATAGGGAAATATCTACACCGCCATCTGTATAAACATGGAAATATCTACACTGCCCTCTGTAGAAAGATGGAAATATCTACACCGCTATCTCTATAAATATGGAAATATCTACACCGCCATCTCTATAAACATGAAAATATCTACACTGCCATCTCCTTAAAGATGGAAGTATCTACTCTGCCATGTGTATAAACACGGAAATCTCTACACCACTATCTGTGTAAACATGGAAATATCAACACCGCCATCTGTACAAACATGGAAATATCTACACCGCTATCTCTATAAACATGGAAATATCTGCACTGCCATCTGTAAAAACATGGAAATACGTATACACTCATCAGTATAAACATGGAAATACACAGCCATCTTTATAAACATGTAAATACCTACACTGCTATCTCTATAAACATGGAAATATCTACACCGCCATCTCTATAAACATGAAAATATCTACACTGCCATCTCCATAACCATGGAACTAACTACTCTGCCATCTGTATAAACATGGAAACATCTACACCGCCATTTGTGTGAATAAGGAAATATCTAAAATGCCATCTGTATAAAGATATACATATCTGCACCGCAAGCTGTATAAACATGGAAATATCTACATCGCTATCTGTATAAATGTGGAAATACCAACACCGCTATCAGTACAAACATGGAAATATCTACAACGCCGTCTATATAAACATGGAAATATCTACACCGCTATGTCTATAAACATGGAAATACCTACAGCGCTCTCTCTATAAACATGGAAATATCTACACCGCTATATGTATAAACATGGAAATATCTACATCGCTATCTGTATAAACATGGAAATATCTACACCGATATCTGTAGAAACATGGAAATATCTTCACCACAATCTGTATAAACATGGAAATATCTACACCGCTACCTGTATAAACATGGTAATATCTACACAGACATCGGTATAAACATGGAAATATCTACACAACCATCTGTATACACATGGAAATATCTACACCGCTATCTGTATAAACATGGAAATAACTACACTGCTATTTGTATAAACAAGCAAATATCTACACCATGATCTGTATAAACATGGAAATATCCACACTGCCATCTCCATAAACATGGAAATATCTACACCCGTATCTGTATAAACATGGAAATATCCACACCGCTATCTCTGTAAACATGGGAAAATCAACACCGCTATCTCTATGAACATGGAAATATCTACACCGCCATCTCTATAAACATGGAAATATCTACACCACGATCAGTATAAACATGGAAATATCTACACCGCTATCTATATAAACCTGGAAATATCTCCAATGCTATCTCTATAAACTTCGAAATATCTACACCGCCATCTGTATAAACATGGAAATACTTACAAAGTTATCTGTATAAACATGGAAATATCTACACTGCCATCTGTATAAACATGGAAATATCTACACCACCATCTACATATCCATGGAAATACCTGCGCCGCCATCTGTATAAACATGGTAATATCTACACGGTCATGTGTGTATAGATGGAAATATCAACACCGCCATCTGTACAAACTTGGAAATATCTGCACCGCTATCTGTATAACCAAGGAAATATCTACACCGCGGTCTGTATAAACATGGAAATATCTACACCGCTATCTGTATAAACATGGAAATATCTACACCGCTATCTCTATAAACATGGAAATATCTACACCGTGATCTGTATAAACATGGAAATATTTACACCGCTATCTGTATAAACATGGAAATTTCAACACCGTTATCTGTATAAATATGGAAATATCTACACCGCTATCTATATAAACATGGAAATATCTACACCGCTCTTTGTATAAACATGGAAATATCTACACCGCGATCTGTATAAGCACGGAAATATCTACACCGCGATCTGTATAAACATGGAAATATCTTCACCACCATCTGTATAAACATGGAAAATCTACACCGCTACCTGTATAAACTTGGTAATATCTACACCACCATCTATGTAAACATGGAAATATCTACACCGCCATCTGTATAAACATGGAAATATCTCCACCGCAATCTGTAGAAACATGGAAATATCTACACCGCGATCTGTATAAACATGGAAATATCTACACCGCTCTCTGTATAAACGTGGAAATATCTACACAGCTATCTCTATAAACATGGAAATATCTACACTGCCATCTGTATAAACATGGAAATACCTATACAGTCCTCTGTGTAAACATGGAAATATCTACACAACCATCTGTATAAACATGGAAATATCTTCAATGCCATCTGAATACACATGGAAATACCTACACGGCAATCTGTGTATAGATGGAAACATCAACACCGCCATCTGTACAAACATGGTAATATCTACACTGCTATCTCTATAAACATGGAAATATCTACACTGCGGTCTGTATAAACATGGAAATTTCTACACCGGTATCTGTATAAACATGGAAATATCTACACCATGATCTGTGTAAACATGGAAATATATACACCGCTATCTGTATAAACATGGAAATATCTGCACCGCTATCTCTATAAACATGGAAATATCTACAAAGACATCTGTATAAACATGGAAATACCTACACAGTCATGTGTAGGAATATTTAAATATCTACACTGCCATCTGTATAAACATAGAAATATCTACAAAGCCCTCTGTATAAATATGGAAATATCTGCATAGGCATCTGTGTAAACATGGAAATATCTGCACCGCTATCTGTGTAAACATGGAAATACCTACACCGCTGTCTCTATATTCATGGAAATATGTACACCGCTATGTGTATAAACATGGAAATATCTCCACTGCTCTCTGTATAAACATGGAAATATCTCCAACGTTATCTGTATAAACATGGAAATATCTACAGCGCCATCTCTATAAACATTGAAATATCTACACTGCCATCTGTAATAACAT
Organism: Pan paniscus; assembly: GCF_029289425.2. Classification (NCBI taxonomy): domain Eukaryota; kingdom Metazoa; phylum Chordata; class Mammalia; order Primates; family Hominidae; genus Pan; species Pan paniscus. The sequence continues at coordinate 2,935,173 of NC_073256.2, forward strand.
GGAAATATCTACACAGTCATCTGAATAAACATGGAAATATCTTCACCACCATCTGTATAAACATGGAAATACCTACAATACCATCTGAATACACATGGAAATATCTACACAGCCATCTGTATAAACATGGAAATACCTACAATACCATCTGTATACACATGGAAATATCTACACAGACATCTGTATAAATATGGAAATATCTACACCGCCATCTGTATAAACATGGAAATATCTACACTGCCATCTGTAGAAAGATGGAAATATCTACACCGCTATCTCTATAAATAAGGAAATATCTACACCGCCATCTCTATAAACATGAAAATATCTACACTGCCATCTCCATAAATATGGAAGTATCTACTCTGCCATGTGTATAAACACGGAAATATCTACACCACTATCTGTGTAAACATGGAAATATCTACACCGCTATCTGTTTAAACATGGAAATATCTACACCGCCATCTGCATGTACATGGAAATATCTAAGCCGCCATCTGAATAAACATGGAAATATCTGCATGGCCATCTGTGTATAAATGGAAATATCAACACCGCCATCTTTAGAAACATGGAAATATATATACCGCTATCTCTATAAACATGGAAATATCGACACTGCCATCTGTAAAAAGATGGAAATACGTATACAGTCATCTGTATAAACATGGAAATATCTACAATGCCATCTGTATACACATGGAAATATCTACACAGCCATCTGTATAAACATGTAAATATCTACACTGCTATCTCTTTAAACTTGGAAATATCTACACCGCGATCTGTATAAACACGGAAATATCTACACCGCGATCTGTATATACATGGAAATATCTTCAACACAATCTGTATAATCAAGGAAATATCTACAGCGCTACCTGTATAAACATGGTAATGTCCACACCACCATCTATATAAACATGGAAATATCTACACCGCCATCTGTATAAACATGGAAATATCTACAATGCCATCTGTAGAAAGATGGAAATATCTACACCGCAATCTGTGTAAACATGGAACTATCTACACAGCTATCTGTAAACACATGGATATATCTACACCACTATCTGTATAAACATGGAAATACCTACACTGCGATCTGTATAAACATGGAAATATCTACACCGCGATCTGTATAAACATGGAAATATCTACACCGCTATCTATATAAACATGAAAATATCTACACAGCTATCTCTATAAACATGGAAATATCTACACCGCCATCTGTATAAACATGGAAGTACCTATACAGTCATCTGTGTAAACATGGGAATATCAACACCACCATCTGTATAAACATGGAAATATCTTCAATGCCATCTGAATACACATGGAAATACCTACACGGCAATCTGTGTATAGATGGAAACATCAACACCGCCAACTGTACAAACATGGATATATCTACACTGCTATCTCTATAAACATGGAAATATCTACACTGCGGTCTGTATAAACATGGAAATTTCTACACCCGTATCTCTATAAACATGGAAATATCTACACCATGATCTGTGTAAACATGTAAATATATACACCTCTATCTGTATAAACATGGAAATATCTGCACCGCTATCTCTATAAACATGGAAATATCTACAAAGACATCTGTATAAACATGGAAATACCTACACAGTCATGTGTAGGAATATTTAAATATCTACACCGCCATCTGTATAAACATAGAAATATGTACAAAGCCCTCTGTATAAATATGGAAATATCTGCATAGGCATCTGTGTAAACATGGAAATATCTGCACAGCTATCTGTATAAACATGGAAATACCTACAATGCTGTCTCTATAAACATGGAAATATGTACACCGCTATGTGTATAAACATGGAAATATCTCCACCGCGATCTGTATAAACATGGAAATATCTCCACCGTTATCTGTATAAACATGGAAATATCTACAGGGCCATCTCTATAAACATTGAAATATCTACACTGCCATCTGTAAAAACATGGAAATATCTACACCGTCAACTGTATAAGCATGGAAATATCTACACAGCCATCTGTATAAACATGGAAATACCTACAATACCATCTGTATACACATGGAAATATCTACACAGACATCTGTATAAATATGGAAATATCTACACCGCCATCTGTATAAACATGGAAATATCTACACTGCCATCTGTAGAAAGATGGAAATATCTACACCGCTATGTCTATAAATATTGAAATATCTACACCGCCATCTCTATAAACTTGAAAATAACTACACTGCCATCTCCATAAATATGGAAGTATCTACTCTGCCATGTGTATAAACACGGAAATATCTACACCACTATCTGTGTAAACATGGAAATATCTACACCGCTATCTGTTTAAACATGGAAATATCTACACCGCCATCTGCATGTCCATGGAAATATCTAAGCCGCCATCTGTATAAACATGGAAATATCTGCACGGCCATCTGTGTATAAATGGAAATATCAACACCGCCATCTGTAGAAACATGGAAATATCTACACCGCGATCTGTATAAACATGGAAATATCTTCGCCACGATCTGTATATACATGGAAATAACTACAAAGTCATCTGTATAAGCATGGAAATATCTACACAGCCATCGGTATAAACAAGGAAATATCTACACAGCCATCTGCATATACATGGAAATATCTACACCGCTATCTGTATAAACATGGAAATAACTACACCGCTATTTGTATAAACAAGCAAATATCTACACAGTGATCTGTATAAACATGGAAATATCTACACCGCCATCTCTATAAACATGGAAATATCTACACACCTATCTGTATAAACATGGAAATATCCACACCGCTATCTCTATAAACATGGAAAAATCAACACCGCTATCTCTATGAACATGGAAATATCTACACCGCCATCTCTATAAACATGGAAATATCTACACCACGGTCAGTATTAACATGGAAACATCTACAACGCTATCTGTATAAACATGGAAATATCTCCACTGCTATCTCTTTAAACATCGAAATAACTACACCGCCATCTGTATTAACATGGAAATACTTACAAAGTTATCTGTATAAACATGGAAATATCTACACCGACATCTGTATAAACATGGAAATATCTACACAGCCATGTGTATATACATGGAAATATCAACACCGCTATCTACATAAACATGGAAATAACTACACCGCTATCTGTATAAACATGGAAATATCTACACCACCATCTACATATCCATGGAAATATCTGCGCCGCTATCTGTATATACGTGGAAATATCTACACGGTCATCTGTGCATAGATGTAAATATCAGCACCGCCATCTGTACAAACATGGAAGTATCTGCACCGCTATCTGTATAACCATGGAAATATCTACACAGCGGTCTGTATAAACATTGAAATATCTACACCGCTATCTCTATAAACATGGAAATATCTACACAATGATCTGTATAAACATGGAAATATTTACACGGCTATCTGTATAAACATGGAAATTACTACACCGTTATCTGTATAAATATGGAAATAACTAAACCGCTATCTGTATAAACATGGAAATATCTACACCGCTATCTGTATAAACATGGAAATATCTACACCGCGATCTGTATAAACATGGAAATATCTACACCGCGATCGGTATAAACATGGAAATATCTTCACCACAATCTGTATAAACATGGAAATATCTGCACCGCTACCTGTATAAACATGGTAATATCTACACCACCATCTATATAAACATGGAAATATCTACAACGACATCTGAATAAACATGGAAATATCTACAATGCCATCTGTAGAAAGATGGAAATATCTACACCGCAATCTGTGTAAACATGGAAATATCTACACCGCTATCTGTAAAAACATGGAAATATCTACACCGCTATCTGTATAAACATGGAAATATCTACACAGCTATGTCTATAAACATGGAAATATCTACACCGCCATCTGTATAAACATGGAAATACCTACAAAGTCATCTGTATAAACATGGAAATATCTACACAGCCATCTGTATATACATGGAAATATCTACACCGCTATCTGTATAAACATGGAAATATCTCCACTGCTATCTCTATAAACATCGAAATATCTACACCGCCATCTGTATAAACATGGAAATACTTACAAAGTTATCTGTATAAACATGGAAATATCTACACCGCCATCTGTATAAACATGGAAATATCTACACAGCCATGTGTATAAACATGGAAATATCTACACCGCTATCTATATAAACATGGAAATAACTACACCGCTATCTGCATAAATATGGAAATATTTACACCGCCATCTACATATCCATGGAAATATCTGTGCCGCCATCTGTATAAACATGGAAATATCTAAACGGTCATCTGTGTATAGATGGAAATATCAACACCGCCATCTGTAGAAACATGGAAATATCTGCACCGCTAACTGTATAAACATGGAAATATCTACACCGCGGCCTGTATAAACATAGAAATATCTACACCGCTATCTGTATAAACATGGAAATATCTACATCGCTATCGCTATAAACATGGAAATATCTACACCGTGATATGTATAAACATGGAAATATTTACACCGCTATCTGTATAAACATGGAAATTTCTACACCGTTATCTGTAGAAATATGGAAATATCTATACCGCTATCTCTATAAACATGGAAATATCTACACCGCCATCTGTATAAACATGGAAATACCTATACAGTCCTCTGTGTAAACATGGAAATATCTACACAACCATCTGTATAAACATGGAAATATCTTCAATGCCATCTGAATACACATGGAAATACCTACACGGCAATCTGTGTATAGATGGAAACATCAACACCGCCATCTGTACAAACATGGTAATATCTACACTGCTATCTCTATAAACATGGAAATATCTACACTGCGGTCTGTATAAACATGGAAATTTCTACACCGGTATCTGTATAAACATGGAAATATCTACACCATGATCTGTGTAAACATGGAAATATATACACCGCTATCTGTATAAACATGGAAATATCTGCACCGCTATCTCTATAAACATGGAAATATCTACAAAGACATCTGTATAAACATGGAAATACCTACACAGTCATGTGTAGGAATATTTAAATATCTACACTGCCATCTGTATAAACATAGAAATATCTACAAAGCCCTCTGTATAAATATGGAAATATCTGCATAGGCATCTGTGTAAACATGGAAATATCTGCACCGCTATCTGTGTAAACATGGAAATACCTACACCGCTGTCTCTATATTCATGGAAATATGTACACCGCTATGTGTATAAACATGGAAATATCTCCACTGCTCTCTGTATAAACATGGAAATATCTCCAACGTTATCTGTATAAACATGGAAATATCTACAGCGCCATCTCTATAAACATTGAAATATCTACACTGCCATCTGTAATAACATGGAAATATCTACACAGTCATCTGAATAAACATGGAAATATCTTCACCACCATCTGTATAAACATGGAAATACCTACAATACCATCTGAATACACATGGAAATATCTACACAGCCATCTGTATAAACATGGAAATACCTACAATACCATCTGTATACACATGGAAATATCTACACAGACATCTGTATAAATATGGAAATATCTACACCGCCATCTGTATAAACATGGAAATATCTACACTGCCATCTGTAGAAAGATGGAAATATCTACACCGCTATCTCTATAAATAAGGAAATATCTACACCGCCATCTCTATAAACATGAAAATGTCTACACTGCCATCTCCATAAATATGGAAGTATCTACTCTGCCATGTGTATAAACACGGAAATATCTACACCACTATCTGTGTAAACATGGAAATATCTACACCGCTATCTGTTTAAACATGGAAATATCTACACCGCCATCTGCATGTACATGGAAATATCTAAGCCGCCATCTGAATAAACATGGAAATATCTGCATGGCCATCTGTGTATAAATGGAAATATCAACACCGCCATCTTTAGAAACATGGAAATATATATACCGCTATCTCTATAAACATGGAAATATCGACACTGCCATCTGTAAAAAGATGGAAATACGTATACAGTCATCTGTATAAACATGGAAATATCTACAATGCCATCTGTATACACATGGAAATATCTACACAGCCATCTGTATAAACATGTAAATATCTACACTGCTATCTCTTTAAACTTGGAAATATCTACACCGCGATCTGTATAAACACGGAAATATCTACACCGCGATCTGTATATACATGGAAATATCTTCAACACAATCTGTATAATCAAGGAAATATCTACAGCGCTACCTGTATAAACATGGTAATGTCCACACCACCATCTATATAAACATGGAAATATCTACACCGCCATCTGTATAAACATGGAAATATCTACAATGCCATCTGTAGAAAGATGGAAATATCTACACCGCAATCTGTGTAAACATGGAACTATCTACACAGCTATCTGTAAACACATGGATATATCTACACCACTATCTGTATAAACATGGAAATACCTACACTGCGATCTGTATAAACATGGAAATATCTACACCGCGATCTGTATAAACATGGAAATATCTACACCGCTATCTATATAAACATGAAAATATCTACACAGCTATCTCTATAAACATGGAAATATCTACACCGCCATCTGTATAAACATGGAAGTACCTATACAGTCATCTGTGTAAGCATGGGAATATCAACACCACCATCTGTATAAACATGGAAATATCTTCAATGCCATCTGAATACACATGGAAATACCTACACGGCAATCTGTGTATAGATGGAAACATCAACACCGCCAACTGTACAAACATGGATATATCTACACTGCTATCTCTATAAACATGGAAATATCTACACTGCGGTCTGTATAAACATGGAAATTTCTACACCCGTATCTCTATAAACATGGAAATATCTACACCATGATCTGTGTAAACATGTAAATATATACACCTCTATCTGTATAAACATGGAAATATCTGCACCGCTATCTCTATAAACATGGAAATATCTACAAAGACATCTGTATAAACATGGAAATACCTACACAGTCATGTGTAGGAATATTTAAATATCTACACCGCCATCTGTATAAACATAGAAATATGTACAAAGCCCTCTGTATAAATATGGAAATACGTGCATAGGCATCTGTGTAAACATGGAAATATCTGCACCGCTATCTGTGTAAACATGGAAATACCTACACCGCTGTCTCTATATTCATGGAAATATGTACACCGCTATGTGTATAAACATGGAAATATCTCCACTGCTCTCTGTATAAACATGGAAATATCTCCAACGTTATCTGTATAAACATGGAAATATCTACAGCGCCATCTCTATAAACATTGAAATATCTACACTGCCATCTGTAATAACATGGAAATATCTACACAGTCATCTGAATAAACATGGAAATATCTTCACCACCATCTGTATAAACATGGAAATACCTACAATACCATCTGAATACACATGGAAATATCTACACAGCCATCTGTATAAACATGGAAATACCTACAATACCATCTGTATACACATGGAAATATCTACACAGACATCTGTATAAATATGGAAATATCTACACCGCCATCTGTATAAACATGGAAATATCTACACTGCCATCTGTAGAAAGATGGAAATATCTACACCGCTATCTCTATAAATAAGGAAATATCTACACCGCCATCTCTATAAACATGAAAATATCTACACTGCCATCTCCATAAATATGGAAGTATCTACTCTGCCATGTGTATAAACACGGAAATATCTACACCACTATCTGTGTAAACATGGAAATATCTACACCGCTATCTGTTTAAACATGGAAATATCTACACCGCCATCTGCATGTACATGGAAATATCTAAGCCGCCATCTGAATAAACATGGAAATATCTGCATGGCCATCTGTGTATAAATGGAAATATCAACACCGCCATCTTTAGAAACATGGAAATATATATACCGCTATCTCTATAAACATGGAAATATCGACACTGCCATCTGTAAAAAGATGGAAATACGTATACAGTCATCTGTATAAACATGGAAATATCTACAATGCCATCTGTATACACATGGAAATATCTACACAGCCATCTGTATAAACATGTAAATATCTACACTGCTATCTCTTTAAACTTGGAAATATCTACACCGCGATCTGTATAAACACGGAAATATCTACACCGCGATCTGTATATACATGGAAATATCTTCAACACAATCTGTATAATCAAGGAAATATCTACAGCGCTACCTGTATAAACATGGTAATGTCCACACCACCATCTATATAAACATGGAAATATCTACACCGCCATCTGTATAAACATGGAAATATCTACAATGCCATCTGTAGAAAGATGGAAATATCTACACCGCAATCTGTGTAAACATGGAACTATCTACACAGCTATCTGTAAACACATGGATATATCTACACCACTATCTGTATAAACATGGAAATACCTACACTGCGATCTGTATAAACATGGAAATATCTACACCGCGATCTGTATAAACATGGAAATATCTACACCGCTATCTATATAAACATGAAAATATCTACACAGCTATCTCTATAAACATGGAAATATCTACACCGCCATCTGTATAAACATGGAAGTACCTATACAGTCATCTGTGTAAGCATGGGAATATCAACACCACCATCTGTATAAACATGGAAATATCTTCAATGCCATCTGAATACACATGGAAATACCTACACGGCAATCTGTGTATAGATGGAAACATCAACACCGCCAACTGTACAAACATGGATATATCTACACTGCTATCTCTATAAACATGGAAATATCTACACTGCGGTCTGTATAAACATGGAAATTTCTACACCCGTATCTCTATAAACATGGAAATATCTACACCATGATCTGTGTAAACATGTAAATATATACACCTCTATCTGTATAAACATGGAAATATCTGCACCGCTATCTCTATAAACATGGAAATATCTACAAAGACATCTGTATAAACATGGAAATACCTACACAGTCATGTGTAGGAATATTTAAATATCTACACCGCCATCTGTATAAACATAGAAATATGTACAAAGCCCTCTGTATAAATATGGAAATACGTGCATAGGCATCTGTGTAAACATGGAAATATCTGCACCGCTGTCTCTATAAACATGGAAATATGTACACCGCTATGTGTATAAACATGGAAATATCTCCACCGCGATCTGTATAAACATGGAAATATCTCCACCGTTATCTGTATAAACATGGAAATATCTACAGGGCCATCTCTATAAACATTGAAATATCTACACTGCCATCTGTAAAAACATGGAAATATCTACACCGTCAACTGTATAAGCATGGAAATATCTACACCACCATCTGTATAAACATGGAAATACCTACAATACCATCTGTATACACATGGAAATATCTACACAGACATCTGTAAATATGGAAATAACTACACGGCCATCTGTATAAACATGGAAATATCTACAGCGCTATCTGTATAAACATGGAAATATCTACACAGCTGTCTCTATAAACATGGAAATATCTACACCGCCATCTGTATAAACATGGAAATACGTATACAGTCATCTTTGTAAACATGGAAATATCTACACAACCATCTGCATAAACATGGAAATATCTTCAATGCCATCTGAATACACATGGAAATACCTTCATGGCAATCTGTGTATAGATGGAAACATCAACACCGCCATCTGTACAAACATGGAAATATATACACTGCTATCTCTATAAACATGGAAATATCTACACTGCAGTCTGTATAAACATGGAAATTTCTACACCCGTATCTGTATAAACATGGAAATATCTACACCATGATCTGTGTAAACATGGAAATATATACACCGCTATCTGTATAAACATGGAAATATCTGCACCGCTATCTCTATAAACATGGAAATATCTACAAAGACATCTGTATAAACATGGAAATACCTACACAGTCATGTGTAGGAATATTTAAATATCTACACTGCCATCTGTATAAACATAGAAATATCTACAAAGCCCTCTGTATAAATATGGAAATATCTGCATAGGCATCTGTGTAAACATGGAAATATCTGCACCGCTATCTGTGTAAACATGGAAATACCTACACCGCTGTCTCTATATTCATGGAAATATGTACACCGCTATGTGTATAAACATGGAAATATCTCCACTGCTCTCTGTATAAACATGGAAATATCTCCACCGTTATCTGTATAAACATGGAAATATCTACAGCGCCATCTCTATAAACATTGAAATATCTACACTGCCATCTGTAAAAACATGGAAATAACTACAACGTCAACTGTATAAGCATGGAAATATCTACACCACCATCTGTATAAACATGGAAATACCTACAATACCATCTGTATACACATGGAAATATCTACACAGACATCTGTATAAATACGGAAATAACTACACGGCCATCTGTATAAACATGGAAATATCTACACCGCTATCTGTATAAACATGGAAATATCTACACAGCTATCTCTATAAACATGGAAATATCTACACCGCCATCTGTATAAACATGGAATTACCTATACAGTCATCTTTGTAAACATGGAAATATCTACACAAAAATCTGTATAAACATGGAAATATCTTCAATTCCATCGGAATACACATGGAAATACCTACACGGCAATCTGTGTATAGATGGAAACATCAACACCGCCATCTGTACAAACATGGAAATATATACACTGCTATCTCTATAAACATGGAAATATCTACACTGCAGTCTGTATAAACATGGAAATTTCTACACCGCCATCTGTGTGAACAAGGAAATATCTAAAATGCCATCTGTATAAAGATATAAATATCTGCACCGCGAGATGTATAAACATGGTAATATCTACATCGCTATCTGTATAAACGTGGAAATACCAACACCGCTATCAGTATAAACATGGAAATATCTACAACGCCATCTATATAAACATGGAAATATGTACACCGCTATGTCTATAAACATGGAAATACCTACAACTCTATCTCTATAAACATGGAAATATCTACACCGCTATATGTATAATCATGGAAATATCTACACCGCTATCTGTAAACATGGAAGTATCTACACCGCAATCTGTATAAACATGGAAATATCTACACCGCGATCTGTAGAAACATGGAAATATCTTCACCACGATCTGTATATACATGGAAATATCTACACCGCTATCTGTATAAACATGGTAATATCTACACCACCATCTATATAAACATGGAAATATCTACACCGCCATCTATATAAACATGGAAATATCTACAATGCCATCTGTAGAAAGATGGAAATATCTACACTGCAATCTGTGTAAACATGGAAATATCTACACAGATATCTGTAAAAACATGCAAATATCTACACCGCTATCTGTATAAACATGGAAATATCTCCACTGCTATCTCTATAAACATCGAAATATCTACCCCGCCATCTGTATAAACATGGAAATATTACAAAGTTATCTGTATAAACATGGAAATATCTACACGGTCATCTGAGTATAGATGGAAATGCCTACACCGCCATCTGTACAAACATGGAAATATCTGCACCGCTATCTGTATAAACATGGAAATATCTACACCGCCATCTGTATAAACATGGAAATATCTACACTGTCATGTGTATATACATGGAAATATCTACACCGCTATCTATATAAACCTGGAAATAACTACCCCGCTATCTGTATAAACATGAAATATCTACACCACCATCAACATATCCATGGAAATATCTGCGCCGCCATCTGTATAAACATGGAAATATCTACACGGTCATCTGTGTATAGATGTAAATATCACCACCGCCATCTGTACAAATATGGAAATATCAGCACCGCTATCTGTATAACCATGGAAATATCTACACCGCGGTCTGTATAAACATGGAAATATCTACACCGCTATCTCTATAAACATGGAAATATCTACACCGTGATCTGTATAAACTTGGAAATATTTACACTGCTTTCTGTATAAACATGTAAAGTTCTACACCGTCATCTATATAAATATGGAAATATCTACACCGCTATCTGTATAAACATGGAAATATCTTCACCGCTATCTGTATAAACATGGAAATATCTACACCGCGATCTGTATAAACATGGAAATATCTACACCGCGATCTGTATAAACATGGAAATATATTCACCACAATCTGTATAAACATGGAAATATCTACACCACAACCTGTATAAACATGGTAATATCTACACAACCATCTATATAAACATGGAAATATCTTCACTGCCATCTGTATAAACATGGAAATATCTACAATGCCATCTGTAGAAAGATGGAAATATCTACACCGCAATCTGTGTAAACATGGAAATATCTACACCGCTATCTGTAAAAACATGGAAATATCTACACCGCCATCTGTATAAACATGGAAATACTTACAAAGTTATCTGTATAAACATGGAAATATCTACACCGCCATCTGTATAAACATGGAAATATCTACACTGCCATGTGTATATACATGGAAATATCTACACCGCTATCTATATAAACATGGAAATAACTACACCGCTATCTGTATAAACATGGAAATTTCTATACCGCCATCTACATATCCATGGAAATATCTGCGCCGCCATCTGTATAAACATGGAAATATCTACACGGTCATCTGTGTATAGATGGAAATGTGAACACCGCCATCTGTACAAACATGGAAATATCTGCACCGCTATTTGTATAAACATGGAAATATCTACACCGCGGTCTGTATAAACATGGAAATATCTACACCGCTATCTGTATAAACATGGAAATATCTACACCGCTATCTCTATAAACATGGAAATATCTACACCGTGATCTGTATAAAAATGGAAATATTTACACCGCTATCTGTATAAACATGGAAATTTCTACTCCGTTATCTGTATAAATATGGAAATATCTTCACCGCTATCTCTATAAACATGGAAGTATCTACACCGCCATCTGTATAAACATGGAAATACCTATACAGTCATCAGTGTAAACATGGAAATATCTACACCACCATCTGTATAAACATGGAAATATCTTCAATGCCATCTGTATACACACGGAAATACCTACACGGCAATCTGTGTATAGATGGAAACATCAACACTTCCATCTGTACAAACATGGAAATATCTAAACTGCTATCTTTATAAACATGGAAATATCTAAACTGCGGTCTGTATAAACATGGAAATATCTACCCCGGTATCTGTATAAACATGGAAATGTCTACACCATGATCTGTATAAACATGGAAATATATACACCGCTTTCTGTATAAACATCGAAATATCTGCACCGTTATCTCTTTAAACATGGAAATATCTACAAAGACATCTGTATAAACATGGAAATAGCTATACAGTCATGTGTAGGCACATTTAAATATCTACACTGCCATCTGTATAAACATAGAAATATCTACAAAGCCCTCTGTATAAATATGGAAATATCTGCATAGTCATCTGTGTAAACATGGAAATATCTGCACCGCTATTTCTATAAACATGGAAATACCTACACCGCTGTCTCTATGAAAATGGAGATATGTACACCGCTATGTGTATAAACATGGAAATATCTCCACTGCTCTCTGTATAAACATGGAAATATATCCACCGTTATCTGTATAAACTTGGAAATATCTACAGCGCCATCTCTATAAACATTGAAATATCTACACTGCCATCTGTAAAAACATGGAAATATCTACACCGCCATCTATATAAATATGGAAATAACTACACCGCTATCTGTATAAACATGGAAATTTCTATACCGCCATCTACATATCCATGGAAATATCTGCGCCACCATCTGTATAAACATGGAAATATCTACACGGTCATCTGTGTATAGACGGAAATGTCAACAACGCCATCTGTACAAACATGGAAATATCTGCACCGCTATTTGTATAAACATGGAAATATCTACACCGCGGTCTGTATAAACATGGAAATATCTACACAGCTATCTGTATAAACAGGGAAATATCTACACCGCTATCTCTATAAACATGGAAATATCTACACCGTGATCTGTATAAACATGGAAATATTTACACTGCTATCTGTATAAACATAGAAATTTCTACTCCGTTATCTGTATAAATATGGAAATATCTACACCGCTATCTCTATAAACATGGAAATATCTACACCGCCATCTGTATAAACATGGAAATACCAATACAGTCATCAGTGTAAACATGGAAATATCTACACCACCATCTGTATAAACATGGAAATATCTTCAATGCCATCTGTATACACACGGAAATACCTACACGCAACCTGTGTATAGATGGAAACATCAACACTGCCATCTGTACAAACATGGAAATATCTACACTGCTATCTCTATAAACATGGAAATATCTACACTGCGGTCTGTATAAACATGGAAATATCTACACCGGTATCTGTATAAACATGGAAATGTCTACACCATGATCTGTATAAACATGGAAATATATACACCGCTATCTGTATAAACATGGAAATATCTGCACCGTTATCTCTATAAACATGGAAATATCTACAAAGACATCTGTATAAACATGGAAATACCTACACAGTCATGTGTAGGAACATTTAAATATCTACACTGCCATCTGTATAAACATAGAAATATCTACAAAGCCCTCTGTATAAATATGGAAATATCTGCATAGGCATCTGTGTAAACATGGAAATATCTGCACCGCTATTTCTATAAACATGGAAATACCTACACCGCTGTCTCTATGAACATGGAGATATGTACACCGCTATGTTTATAAACATGGAAATATCTCCACTGCTCTCTGTATAAACATGGAAATATCTCCACAGTTATCTGTATAAACATGGAAATATCTACAGCGCCTTCTCTATAAACATTGAAATATCTACACTGCCATCTGTAAAAACATGGAAATATCTACAGCACCAACTGTATAAACATGGAAATACCTACAATACCATCTGTATACACATGGAAATATCTACACAGCCATCTGTATCAACATGGAAATACCTACAATATCATCTGTATACACATGGAAATATCTACACAGACATCTGTATAAATATGGAAATATCTACATCGCCATCTGTATAAACATGGAAATATCTACACCATGATCTGTGTAAACATGGAAATATATACACCGCTATATGTATAAACATGGAAATATCTGCACCGCTATCACTGTAAACATGGAAATATCTACAAAGACATCTGTATAATCATGGAAATACCTACACAGTCATGTGTAGGAATATTTAAATATCTACACTGCCATCTGTATAAACATAGAAATATCTACAAAGCCCTCTGTATAAATATGGAAATATCTGCATAGGCATCTGTGTAAACATGGAAATATCTGCAGCGCTATCTGTATAAACATGGAAATACCTACACCGCTGTCTCTACAAACATGGAAATATGTACAACGCTATGTGTATAAACATGGAAATATCTCCACCGTTATCTGTATAAACATGGAAATATCTACAGGGCCATCTCTATAAACATTGAAATATCTACACTGCCATCTGTAAAAACATGGAAATATCTACACAGTCATCTGAATAAACATGGAAATATCTTCACCACCATCTGCATAAACATGGAAATACCTACAATACCCTCTGTATACACATGGAAATATCTATACAGCCATCTGTATAAACATGGAAATACCTACAATATCATCTGTATACACATGGAAATATCTACACAGACATCTGTATAAATATGGAAATATCTACACCGCCATCTGTATAAACATGGAAATATCTACACTGCCATCTGTAGAAAGATGGAAATATCTACACCGCTATCTCTATAAATATGGAAATATCTACACCGCCATCTCTATAAGCATGAAAATATCTACACTGCCATCTCCATAAAGATGGAAGTATCTACTCTGCCATGTGTATCAACACGGAAATATCTACACCACTATCTGTGTAAACATGGAAATATCTACACCGCTATCTGTTTAGACTTGGAAATATCTACACCGCCATCTGCATGTCCATGGAAATATCTATGCCGCCATCTGTATAAACATGGAAATATCTACACGGCCATCTGTGTATAGATGGAAATATCAACACCGCCATCTGTAGAAACATGGAAATATCTACACCGCTATCTCTATAAACATGGAAATATCTGCACTGCCATCTGTAAAAACATGGAAATACGTATACAGTCATCTGTATAAACATGCAAATATCTACAATGCCATCTGTATACACATGGAAATATCTACTCAGCCATCTGTATAAACATGTAAATATCTACACTGCTATCTCTATAAACATGGAAATATCTATACCGCTATCTGTATAAACATGGAAATATCAACACCGCGATCTGTATAAACACGGAAATAACTACACCGCAATCTGTATAAACATGGAAATATCTACACCGATAACTATATAAACATGGAAATATCTACACCGCGATCTGTATCAACATGGAAATATCTACACCGCGATCTGTATAAACATGGAAATATCTACACCGCTATCTGTATAAACATGGAAATATCTACACAGCTATCTCTATAAACATGGAAATATCTACACCGCCGTCTGTATAAACATGGAAATACCTACAAAGTCATCTGTATAAACATGGAAATATCTACACAGCCATCGGTATAAACATGGAAATATCTACACAGCCATCTGTATATACATGGAAATATCTACACCGCTATCTGTATAAACATGGAAATAACTACACCGCTATTTGTATAAACAAGCAAATATCTACACCGTGATCTGTATAAACATGGAAATATCTACACCGCCGTCTCTATAAACATGGAAATATCTACACACCTATCTGTATAAACATGGAATTATCCACACTGCTATCTCTGTAAACATGGAAAAATCAACACCGCTATCTCTATGAACATGGAAATATCCACAATGCCATCTCTATAAACATGGAAATATCTACACCACGATCAGTATAAACATGGAAACATCTACAACGCTATCTGTATAAACATGGAAATATCTCCACTGCTATCTCTATAAACATCGAAATAACTACACCGCCATCTGTATAAACATGGAAATACTTACAAAGTTATCTGTATAAACATGGAAATATCTACAGCGCCATCTGTATAAACATGGAAATATCTACACAGCCATGTGTATATACATGGAAATATCTACACCGCTATCTATATAAACATGGAAATAACTACACCGCTATATGTATAAACATGGAAATATCTACACCACCATCTACATATCCATGGAAATATCTGCGCCGCCATCTGTATAAACATGGAAATATCTACACGGTCATCTGTGTATAGATGTAAATATCAACACCGCCATCTGTACAAATATGGAAATATCTGCACCGCTATCTGTATAACCATGGAAATATCTACACCGCGGTCTGCATAAACATGGAAATATCTACACCGCTATCTCTATAAACATGGAAATATCTACACCGTGATCTGTATAAACATGGAAATATTTACACTGCTATCTGTATAAACTTGTAAAGTTCTACACCGTTATCTGTATAAATATGGAAATATCTACACCGCTATCTGTACAAACATGGAAATATCTACACCGCTATCTGTATAAACATGGAAATATCTACACCGCGATCTGTATAAACATGGATGTATCTACACCGCGATCTGTATAAACATGGAAATATCTTCAACACAATCTGTATAAACATGGAAATTTCTACACCGCTACCTGTATAAACATGGTAATAACTACACCACCATCTATATAAACATGGAAATATCTACACCGCCATGTGTATAAACATGGAAATATCTACAATGCCATCTGTAGAAAGATGGAAATATCTACACCGCAATCTGTGTAAACATGGAAATATCTACACCGCTATCTGTAAAAACATGGAAATATCTACACCGCCATCTGTATAAACATGGAAATACTTACAAAGTTATCTGTATAAACATGGAAATATCTACACCGCCATCTGTATAAACATGGAAATATCTACACTGCCATGTGTCTATACATGGAAATATCTACACCGCTATCTATATAAACATGGAAATTACTACACCGCTATCTGTATAAACATGGAAATTTCTATACCACCATCTACATATCCATGGAAATATCTGCACCGCCATCTGTATAAACATGGAAATATCTACACGGTCATCTGTGTATAGATGGAAATGTCAACACCGCCATCTGTGCAAACATGGAAATATCTGCACCGCTATCTGTATAAACATGGAAATATCTACACCGCCATCTGTATAAACATGGAAATACCTACACAGCCATGTGTATATACATGGAAATATCTACACCGCTCTCTATATAAACATGGAAATAGCTACCCCGCTATCTGTATAAACATGGAAATATCTACACCACCATCTACATATCCATGGAAATATCTGCGCCGCCATCTGTATAAACATGGAAATATCTACACGGTCATCTGTGTATAGATGTAAATATCAACACCGCCATCTGTACAAATATGGAAATATCTGCACCGCTATCTGTATAACCATGGAAATATATACACCGCAGTCTGTATAAACATGGAAATATCTACACCGCCATCTCTATAAACATGAAAATATCTACACTGCCATCTCCATAAAGATGGAAGTATCTACTCCGCCTTGTGTATAAACAAGGAAATATCTGCACCACCATCTGTGTAAACATGGAAATATCTTCACCGCTATCTGTATAAACATGGAAATATCTACACCGCCATCTCCATGTCCATGGAAATATCTACGCCGCCATCTGTATAAATATGGAAATATCTACAGGGCCATCTGTGTATAGATGGAAATATCAACACCGCCATCTGTACAAATATGGAAATATCTGCACCGCTATCTGTATAGCCATGGAAATATCTACACCGCGTTCTGTATAAACATGGAAATATCTACACCGCTATCTCTATAAACATGGAAATATCTACACCGTGATCTGTATAAACTTGGAAATATTTACACTGCTATCTGTATAAACATGTAAATTTCCTCACCGTTATCTGTATAAATATGGAAATATCTACACCGCTATCTGTATAAACATGGAAATATCTACACCGCTATCTGTATAAACATGGAAATATCTACACCGCGATCTGTATAAACATGGAAATATCTACACCGCGATCTGTATAAACATGGAAATATCTTCACCACAATCTGTATAAACAAGGAAATATCTACACCGCTACCTGTATAAACATGGTAATATCTACAACACCATCTATATAAACATGGAAATATCTACACCGCCATCTGTATAAACATGGAAATATCTACAACGCCATCTGTAGAAAGATGGAAATATCTACACCGCAATCTGTGTAAACATGGAAATATCTACACCGCTATCTGTAAAAACATGGAAATATCTACACTGCCATCTGTATATACATGGAAATATTTACAAAGTTATCTGTATAAACATGGAAATATCTACACCGCCATCTGTATAAACATGGAAATATCTACACTGCCATGTGTATATACATGGAAATATCTACACCGCTATCTATATAAACATGGAAATAACTACACCGCTATCTGTATAAACATGGAAATTTCTATACCGCCATCTACATATCCATGGAAATATCTGCGCCACCATCTGTATAAACATGGAAATATCTACACGGTCATCTGTGTATAGACGGAAATGTCAACAACGCCATCTGTACAAACATGGAAATATCTGCACCGCTATTTGTATAAACATGGAAATATCTACACCGCGTTCTGTATAAACATGGAAATATCTACACAGCTATCTGTATAAATAGGGAAATATCTACACCGCTATCTCTATAAACATGGAAATATCTACACCGTGATCTGTATAAACATGGAAATATTTACACTGCTATCTGTATAAACATGGAAATTTCTACTCCGTTATCTGTATAAATATGGAAATATCTACACCGCTATCTCTATAAACATGGAAATATCTACACCGCCATCTGTATAAACATGGAAATACCAATACAGTCATCAGTGTAAACATGGAAATATCTACACCACCATCTGTATAAACATGGAAATATCTTCAATGCCATCTGTATACACACGAAAATACCTACACGGCAACCTGTGTATAGATGGAAACATCAACACTGCCATCTGTACAAACATGGAAATATCTAAACTGCTATCTCTATAAACATGGAAATATCAACACTGCGGTCTGTATAAACATGGAAATATCTACACCGGTATCTGTATAAATATGGAAATGTCTACACCATGATCTGTATAAACATGGAAATATATACACCGCTATCTGTATAAACATGGAAATATCTGCACCGTTATCTCTATAAACATGGAAATATCTACAAAGACATCTGTATAAACATGGAAATACCTACACAGTCATGTGTAGGAACATTTAAATATCTACACTGCCATCTGTATAAACATAGAAATATCTACAAAGCCCTCTGTATAAATATGGAAATATCTGCATAGGCATCTGTGTAAACATGGAAATATCTGCACCGCTATTTCTATAAACATGGAAATACCTACACCGCTGTCTCTATGAACATGGAGATATGTACACCGCTATGTTTATAAACATGGAAATATCTCCACTGCTCTCTGTATAAACATGGAAATATCTCCACAGTTATCTGTATAAACATGGAAATATCTACAGCGCCTTCTCTATAAACATTGAAATATCTACACTGCCATCTGTAAAAACATGGAAATATCTACACCGCCAACTGTATAAACATGGAAATACCTACAATACCATCTGTATACACATGGAAATATCTACACAGCCATCTGTATAAACATGGAAATACCTACAATATCTTCTGTATACACATGGAAATATCTACACAGACATCTGTATAAATATGGAAATATCTTCATCGCCATCTGTATAAACATGGAAATATCTACACCATGATCTGTGTAAACATGGAAATATATACACCGCTATCTGTATAAACATGGAAATATCTGCACCGCTATCTCTATAAACATGGAAATATCTACAAAGACATCTGTATAATCATGGAAATACCTACACAGTCATGTGTAGGAATATTTAAATATCTACACTGCCATCTGTATAAACATAGAAATATCTACAAAGCCCTCTGTATAAATATGGAAATATCTGCATAGGCATCTGTGTAAACATGGAAATATCTGCAGCGCTATCTGTATAAACATGGAAATACCTACACCGCTGTCTCTACAAACATGGAAATATGTACACCGCTATGTGTATAAACATGGAAATATCTCCACCGTTATCTGTATAAACATGGAAATATCTACAGGGCCATCTCTATAAACATTGAAATATCTACACTGCCATCTGTAAAAACATGGAAATATCTACACAGTCATCTGAATAAACATGGAAATATCTTCACCACCATCTGCATAAACATGGAAATACCTACAATACCCTCTGTATACACATGGAAATATCTATACAGCCATCTGTATAAACATGGAAATACCTACAATATCATCTGTATACACATGGAAATATCTACACAGACATCTGTATAAATATGGAAATATCTACACCGCCATCTGTATAAACATGGAAATATCTACACTGCCATCTGTAGAAAGATGGAAATATCTACACCGCTATCTCTATAAATATGGAAATATCTACACCGCCATCTCTATAAGCATGAAAATATCTACACTGCCATCTCCATAAAGATGGAAGTATCTACTCTGCCATGTGTATCAACACGGAAATATCTACACCACTATCTGTGTAAACATGGAAATATCTACACCGCTATCTGTTTAGACTTGGAAATATCTACACCGCCATCTGCATGTCCATGGAAATATCTATGCCGCCATCTGTATAAACATGGAAATATCTACACGGCCAACTATGTATAGATGGAAATATCAACACCGCCATCTGTAGAAACATGGAAATAACTACACCGCTATCTCTATAAACATGGAAATATCTGCACTGCCATCTGTAAAAACATGGAAATACGTATACAGTCATCTGTATAAACATGCAAATATCTACAATGCCATCTGTATACACATGGAAATATCTACTCAGCCATCTGTATAAACATGTAAATATCTACACTGCTATCTCTATAAACATGGAAATATCTATACCGCTATCTGTATAAACATGGAAATATCAACACCGCGATCTGTATAAACACGGAAATAACTACACCGCAATCTGTATAAACATGGAAATATCTACACCGATAACTATATAAACATGGAAATATCTACACCGCGATCTGTATCAACATGGAAATATCTACACCGCGATCTGTATAAACATGGAAATATCTACACCGCTATCTGTATAAACATGGAAATATCTACACAGCTATCTCTATAAACATGGAAATATCTACACCGCCGTCTGTATAAACATGGAAATACCTACAAAGTCATCTGTATAAACATGGAAATATCTACACAGCCATCGGTATAAACATGGAAATATCTACACAGCCATCTGTATATACATGGAAATATCTACACCGCTATCTGTATAAACATGGAAATAACTACACCGCTATTTGTATAAACAAGCAAATATCTACACCGTGATCTGTATAAACATGGAAATATCTACACCGCCATCTCTATAAACATGGAAATATCTACACACCTATCTGTATAAACATGGAATTATCCACACCGCTATCTCTGTAAACATGGAAAAATCAACACCGCTATCTCTATGAACATGGAAATATCCTCATTGCCATCTCTATAAACATGGAAATATCTACACCACGATCAGTATAAACATGGAAACATCTACAACGCTTTCTGTATAAACATGGAAATATCTCCACTGCTATCTCTATAAACATCGAAATAACTACACCGCCATCTGTATAAACATGGAAATACTTACAAAGTTATCTGTATAAACATGGAAATATCTACAGCGCCATCTGTATAAACATGGAAATATCTACACAGCCATGTGTATATACATGGAAATATCTACACCGCTATCTATATAAACATGGAAATAACTACACCGCTATATGTATAAACATGGAAATATCTACACCACCATCTACATATCCATGGAAATATCTGCGCCGCCATCTGTATAAACATGGAAATATCTACACGGTCATCTGTGTATAGATGTAAATATCAACACCGCCATCTCTACAAATATGGAAATATCTGCTCCGCTATCTGTATAACCATGGAAATATCTACACCGCGGTCTGCATAAACATGGAAATATCTACACCGCTATCTCTATAAACATGGAAATATCTACACCGTGATCTGTATAAACATGGAAATATTTACACTGCTATCTGTATAAACTTGTAAAGTTCTACACCGTTATCTGTATAAATATGGAAATATCTACACCGCTATCTGTACAAACATGGAAATATCTACACCGCTATCTGTATAAACATGGAAATATCTACACCGCGATCTGTATAAACATGGATGTATCTACACCGCGATCTGTATAAACATGGAAATATCTTCACCACAATCTGTATAAACATGGAAATTTCTACACCGCTACCTGTATAAACATGGTATTAACTACACCACCATCTATATAAACATGGAAATATCTACACCGCCATGTGTATAAACATGGAAATATCTACAATGCCATCTGTAGAAAGATGGAAATATCTACACCGCAATCTGTGTAAACATGGAAATATCTACACCGCTATCTGTAAAAACATGGAAATATCTACACCGCCATCTGTATAAACATGGAAATACTTACAAAGTTATCTGTATAAACATGGAAATATCTACACCGCCATCTGTATAAACATGGAAATATCTACACTGCCATGTGTATATACATGGAAATATCTACACCGCTATCTATATAAACATGGAAATTACTACACCGCTATCTGTATAAACATGGAAATTTCTATACCACCATCTACATATCCATGGAAATATCTGCGCCGCCATCTGTATAAACATGGAAATATCTACACGGTCATCTGTGTATAGATGGAAATGCCAACACCGCCATCTGTGCAAACATGGAAATATCTGCACCGCTATCTGTATAAACATGGAAATATCTACACCGCCATCTGTATAAACATGGAAATATCTACACAGCCATGTGTATATACATGGAAATATCTACACCGCTATCTATATAAACATGGAAATAGCTACCCTGCTATCTGTATAAACATGGAAATATCTACACCACCATCTACATATCCATGGAAATATCTGCGCCGCCATCTGTATAAACATGGAAATATCTACACGGTCATCTGTGTATAGATGTAAATATCAACACCGCCATCTGTACAAATATGGAAATATCTGCACCGCTATCTGTATAACCATGGAAATATATACACCGCGGTCTGTATAAACATGGAAATATCTACACCGCCATCTCTATAAACATGAAAATATCTACACTGCCATCTCCATAAAGATGGAAGTATCTACTCCGCCTTGTGTATAAACAAGGAAATATCTGCACCACCATCTGTGTAAACATGGAAATATCTTCACCGCTATCTGTATAAACATGGAAATATCTACACCGCCATCTCCATGTCCATGGAAATATCTACGCCGCCATCTGTATAAATATGGAAATATCTACAGGGCCATCTGTGTATAGATGGAAATATCAACACCGCCATCTGTACAAATATGGAAATATCTGCACCGCTATCTGTATAGCCATGGAAATATCTACACCGCGTTCTGTATAAACATGGAAATATCTACACCGCTATCTCTATAAACATGGAAATATCTACACCGTGATCTGTATAAACTTGGAAATATTTACACCGCTATCTGTATAAACATGTAAATTTCCTCACCGTTATCTGTATAAATATGGAAATATCTACACCGCTATCTGTATAAACATGGAAATATCTCCACCGCTATCTGTATAAACATGGAAATATCTACACCGCGATCTGTATAAACATGGAAATATCTACACCGCGATCTGTATAAACATGGAAATATCTTCACCACAATCTGTATAAACAAGGAAATATCTACACCGCTACCTGTATAAACATGGTAATATCTACAACACCATCTATATAAACATGGAAATATCTACACCGCCATCTGTATAAACATGGAAATATCTACAATGCCATCTGTAGAAAGATGGAAATATCTACACCGCAATCTGTGTAAACATGGAAATATCTACACCGCTATCTGTAAAAACATGGAAATATCTACACCGCCATCTGTATAAACGTGGAAATATTTACAAAGTTATCTGTATAAACATGGAAATATCTACACCGCCATCTGTATAAACATGGAAATATCTACACTGCCATGTGTATATACATGGAAATATCTACACCGCTATCTATATAAACATGGAAATAACTACACCGCTATCTGTATAAACATGGAAATTTCTATACCGCCATCTACATATCCATGGAAATATCTGCGCCACCATCTGTATAAACATGGAAATATCTACACGGTCATCTGTGTATAGACGGAAATGTCAACAACGCCATCTGTACAAACATGGAAATATCTGCACCGCTATTTGTATAAACATGGAAATATCTACACCGCGTTCTGTATAAACATGGAAATATCTACACAGCTATCTGTATAAATAGGGAAATATCTACACCGCTATCTCTATAAACATGGAAATATCTACACCGTGATCTGTATAAACATGGAAATATTTACACTGCTATCTGTATAAACATGGAAATTTCTACTCCGTTATCTGTATAAATATGGAAATATCTACACCGCTATCTCTATAAACATGGAAATATCTACACCGCCATCTGTATAAACATGGAAATACCAATACAGTCATCAGTGTAAACATGGAAATATCTACACCACCATCTGTATAAACATGGAAATATCTTCAATGCCATCTGTATACACACGGAAATACCTACACGGCAACCTGTGTATAGATGGAAACATCAACACTGCCATCTGTACAAACATGGAAATATCTAAACTGCTATCTCTATAAACATGGAAATATCAACACTGCGGTCTGTATAAACATGGAAATATCTACACCGGTATCTGTATAAATATGGAAATGTCTACACCATGATCTGTATAAACATGGAAATATATACACCGCTATCTGTATAAACATGGAAATATCTGCACCGTTATCTCTATAAACATGGAAATATCTACAAAGACATCTGTATAAACATGGAAATACCTACACAGTCATGTGTGGGAACATTTAAATATCTACACTGCCATCTGTATAAACATAGAAATATCTACAAAGCCCTCTGTATAAATATGGAAATATCTGCATAGGCATCTGTGTAAACATGGAAATATCTGCACCGCTATTTCTATAAACATGGAAATACCTACACCGCTGTCTCTATGAACATGGAGATATGTACACCGCTATGTTTATAAACATGGAAATATCTCCACTGCTCTCTGTATAAACATGGAAATATCGCCACAGTTATCTGTATAAACATGGAAATATCTACAGCGCCTTCTCTATAAACATTGAAATATCTACACTGCCATCTGTAAAAACATGGAAATATCTACACCGCCAACTGTATAAACATGGAAATACCTACAATACCATCTGTATACACATGGAAATATCTACACAGCCATCTGTATAAACATGGAAATACCTACAATATCTTCTGTATACACATGGAAATATCTACACAGACATCTGTATAAATATGGAAATATCTTCATCGCCATCTGTATAAACATGGAAATATCTACACCATGATCTGTGTAAACATGGAAATATATACACCGCTATCTGTATAAACATGGAAATATCTGCACCGCTATCTCTATAAACATGGAAATATCTACAAAAACATCTGTAATCATGGAAATACCTACACAGTCATGTGTAGGAATATTTAAATATCTACACTGCCATCTGTATAAACATAGAAATATCTACAAAGCCCTCTGTATAAATATGGAAATATCTGCATAGGCATCTGTGTAAACATGGAAATATCTGCAGCGCTATCTGTATAAACATGGAAATACCTACACCGCTGTCTCTACAAACATGGAAATATGTACACCGCTATGTGTATAAACATGGAAATATCTCCACCGTTATCTGTATAAACATGGAAATATCTACAGGGCCATCTCTATAAACATTGAAATATCTACACTGCCATCTGTAAAAACATGGAAATATCTACACAGTCATCTGAATAAACATGGAAATATCTTCACCACCATCTGCATAAACATGGAAATACCTACAATACACTCTGTATACACATGGAAATATCTATACAGCCATCTGTATAAACATGGAAATACCTACAATATCATCTGTATACACATGGAAATATCTACACAGACATCTGTATAAATATGGAAATATCTACACCGCCATCTGTATAAACATGGAAATATCTACACTGCCATCTGTAGAAAGATGGAAATATCTACACCGCTATCTCTATAAATATGGAAATATCTACACCGCCATCTCTATAAGCATGAAAATATCTACACTGCCATCTCCATAAAGATGGAAGTATCTACTCTGCCATGTGTATCAACACGGAAATAACTACACCACTATCTGTGTAAACATGGAAATATCTACACCGCTATCTGTTTAGACTTGGAAATATCTACACCGCCATCTGCATGTCCATGGAAATATCTATGCCGACATCTGTATAAACATGGAAATATCTACACGGCCATCTGTGTATAGATGGAAATATCAACACCGCCATCTGTAGAAACATGGAAATATCTACACCGCTATCTCTATAAACATGGAAATATCTGCACTGCCATCTGTAAAAACATGGAAATACGTATACAGTCATCTGTATAAACATGCAAATATCTACAATGCCATCTGTAAACACATGGAAATATCTACTCAGCCATCTGTATAAACATGTAAATATCTACACTGCTATCTCTATAAACATGGAAATATCTATACCGCTATCTGTATAAACATGGAAATATCAACACCGCGATCTGTATAAACACGGAAATAACTACACCGCAATCTGTATAAACATGGAAATATCTACACCGATAACTACATAAACATGGAAATATCTACACCGCGATCTGTATCAACATGGAAATATCTACACCGCGATCTGTATAAACATGGAAATATCTACACCGCTATCTGTGTAAACATGGAAATTTCTTCACCGTTCTCTGTATAAATATGGAAATATCTACACCGCTATCTCTATAAACATGTTAATTTCTACACCGCCATCTGTATAAACATGGAAATACCTATACATTCATCAGTGTAAACATGGAAATATCTACACCACCATCTGTATAAACATGGAAATATCTTCAATGCCAAGTGTATACACATGGAAATACCTACACGGCAATCTGTGTATAGATGGAAACATCAACACCGCCATCTGTACAAACATGGAGATATCTACAGTGCTATCTCTATAAACACGGAAATACCTACACTGCGGTCTGTATAAACATGGAAATATCTACACCGGTATCTGTATAAACATGGAAATATCTACACCATAATCTGTATAAACATGGAAATATATACACCGCTTTCTGTATAAACATGGAAATATCTGCACCGCTATCTCTGTAAACATGGAAATATCTACAAGGCCATCTCTATAAACATGGAAATACCAACACCACTATCGGTATAAACATGGAAATATATACACAGCCATCTGTAAACATGTAAATATCTACACGGCTATCTCTATAAACATGGAAATATCTACACCGCCATCTCTATAAACATGAAAATATGTACACTGCCATCTCCATAAATATGGAACTAACTACTCCGCCATCTGTATAAACATGGAAACATCTACACCGCCATCTGTGTGAACAAGGAAATGTCTACAATGCCATCTGTATAAAGATATAAATATCTGCACCACGAGCTGTATAAACATGGAAATATCTACATCGCTATCTGTATAAATGTGGAAATACCAACACCGCTATCGGTATAAACATGGAAATATCTACAACGCCATCTATATAAACATGGAAATATGTACACCGCTATGTCTATAAACATGGAAATACCTACACCGCTATCTCTATAAACATGGAAATATCTTCACCGCTATCTGTACAAACATGGAAATATCTGCACCGCTATCTGTATAAACATGGAAGTATCTACACCGCGATGTGTATAAACATGGAAATATCTACACCGCGATCTGTATAAACATGGAAATATCTTCACCACGATCTGTATATACATGGAAATATCTACACCACTATCTGTATAAACATGGTAATATCTACACCACCATCTATATAAACATGGAAATATCTACACCACCATCTATATAAACATGGAAATATCTCCAATGCCATCTGTAGAAAGATGGAAATATCTACACCGCAATCTGTGTAAACATGGAAATATCTACACCGATATCTGTAAAAACATGCAAATATCTACACCGCTATCTGCATAAACATGGAAATAACTACACCGCTATTTTTATAAACAAGCAAATATCTACACCGTGATCTGTATAAACATGGAAATATCTACACCGCCATCTCCATAAACATGGAAATATCTACACCCCTATCTGTATAAACACGGAAATATCCACACCGCTATCTCTGTTAACATGGAAAAATCAACACCGCTATCTCTATGAACATGGAAATATCTACACCGCCATCTCTATAAACATGGAAATATCTACACCACGATCAGTATAAACATGGAAACATCTACAACGCTATCTGTATAAACATGGAAATATCTCCACTGCTATCTCTATAAACATCGAAATATCTACACCGCCATCTGTATAAACATGGAAGTACTTACAAAGTTATCTGTATAAACATGGAAATATCTACACCGCCATCTTTATAAACATAGAAATATCTACATAGCCATGTGTATGTACATGGAAATATCTACACCGCTATCTATATAAACATGGAAATAACTACACCGCTTATCTGTATAAACATGGAAATATCTACACATCCATCTACATATCCATGGAAATACCTGCGCCGCCATCTGTATAAACATGGAAATATCTACACTGTCATCTGTATATAGCTGGAAATATCAAAACTGCCATCTGAACAAACATGGAAATATCTGCACCGCTATCTGTATAACCATGGAAATATCTACACCGCGTTCTGTATAAACATGGAAATATCTACACCACTATCTGTATAAACATAGAAATATCTACACCGCTATCTCTAAAAACATGGAAATATCTACACCATGATCTGTATAAACATGGAAATATTTTCACCGCTATCTGTATAAACATGGAAATTTCTACACCGTTATCTGTATAAATATGGAAATATCTACACCGCTATCTGTATAAACATGGAAATATCTACAACGCTATCTGTATAAAAACGGAAATATCTACACCACGATCTGTATAAACACGGAAATATCTACAACGCTATCTGTATAAACATGGAAATATCTACACCCCGGTCTGTATAAACACGGAAATATCTGCACTGCTACCTTTATAAACATGGTAATATCTACACCACCATCTATATAAACATGGAAATATCTACTCTGCCATCTGTATAAACGTGGAAATATTTACAATGCCATCTGTAGATAGATGGAAATATCTACACCCCAATCTGTGTAAACATGGAAATATCTGCACCGCTATCTCTATAAACATGGAAATATCTACAAAGACATCTGTATAAACATGGAAATACCTACACAGTCATGTGTAGGAATATTTAAATATCTACACTGCCATCTGTATAAACATAGAAATATCTACAAAGCCCTCTGTATAAATATGGAAATATCTGCATAGGCATCTGTGTAAACATGGAAATATCTGCACCGCTATCTGTATAAACATGGAAATACCTACACCGCTGTCTCTATAAACATGGAAATATCTTCACCGCTATCTGTATAAACATGGAAATACCTACACCGCTGTCTCTATAAACATGGAAATATGTACACCGCCATGTGTATAAACATGGAAATACCTACACTGCCATCTCCATAAAGATGGAAGTATCTACTCCGCCATGTGTATAAACACGGAAATATCTACACCACCATCTGTGTAAACATGGAAATATCTACACCGCTATCTGTATAAACATGGAAATATCTACACCGCCATCTGCATGTCCATGGAAATATCTACGCCTCCATCTGCATAAACATGGAAATATCTACACGGCCATCTGTGTATAGATGGAAATATCAACACCGCCATCTGTACAAACATGGAAATATCTACACCGCTATCTCTATAAACATGGAAATATCTGCACTGCCATCTGTAAAAACATGGAAATACCTATACAGTCATCTGTATAAACATGGAAATATCTACAATGCCATCTGTATACACATGGAAATATATACACAGCCATCTGTATAAACATGTAAACATCTACACTGTTATCTCTATAAACATGGAAATATCTACACCGCAATCTCTATAAACATGAAAATATCTACACTGCCATCTCCATAAACATGGAACTAACTACTCCGCCATCTGTATAAACAAGGAAACATCTACACTGCCATCTGTGTGAATAAGGAAATATCTACAATGCCATCTGTATAAAGATATAAATATCTGCACAGCGAGCTGTATAAACATGGATATATCTACATCACTATCTGTATAAATGTGGAAATACCAACACCTCTATCGGTATAAACATGGAAATATCTACAACGCCATCTATATAAACATGGAAATATCTTCACCGCTATGTCTATAAACATGGAAATAACTACACCGCTATCTCTATAAACATGCAAATATCTACACCACTATCTATATAAACATGGAAATATCTACACCGCTATCTGTATCAACATGGAAATATCTACACCGCGATCTGTATAAACATGGAAATATCTACACCGCGATCTGTATAAACATGGAAATATCTTCACCGCGATCTGTATAAACATGGAAATATCTACACCGCTATCTGTATAAACATGGTAATATCTACACCACCATCTATATAAACATGGAAATATCTACACCGCCATCTGAATAAACATGGAAATATCTACAATGCCATCTGTAGAAAGATGGAAATATCTACACCGCAAACTGTGTAAACATGGAAATATCTACACCGATATCTGCATAAACAAGGAAATATCTACACCGCCATCTGTAGAATCATGGAAGTATCTACACCGCAATCTGTATAAACATGGAAATACCTACACCGCTATCAGTATAAATATGGAAATATCTACACCGCTATCTCTATAAACATGGAAATACCTACACCAATTTCTCTATAAACATGGAAATATCTACACTGCAATCTCTATATACATGGAAATATCTACACTGCCATCTCTATAAACATGAAAATATCTACACCGCCATCTTCAGAAATATGGATGTATCTACACCGCCATTTGTGTAAACTTGGAAATATCTTCACCGCTATCTGTATAAACATGGAAATATCTCCACTCCCATCTGTATAAAGATGGTAATATCTACACCGCAATCAGTATAAACATGGAAATATCTTCTCCGCTATCTGTATAAACATGGAAGTAGCAACACCGCTATCTGTATATACATGGATATATCTACACCGCTATCTCTATAAACATGAAAATACTTACACCACCATCTCTGTAAACATGGAAATATTTACACCGCTATCTCTAGAAACATAGAAATAACTACACCGCCATCTCTATAAACATGCAAATATCTACACCGCCATCTGCATAAACATGGAAATATATACACAGCTCTCTGTATAAACATGGAAATATCTACACCGCCATCTGTATAAACATGGAAATACCTACAAAGTCATCTGTATAAACATGGAAATATCTACACAGCCATCTGTATAAACATGGAAATATCTACACAGCCATCTGTATATACATGGAAATATCTACACCGCTATCTGTATAAACATGGAAATAACTACACCGCTATTTGTATAAACAAGGAAATATCTACACCGTGATCTGTATAAACACGGAAATATCTACACCGCCATCTCTATAAACATGGAAATATCTACACCCCTATCTGTATAAACATGGAAATGTCACCACTTCATTCTCTATAAACATCGAAATATCTACACCGCCATCTGTAGAAACATGGCAATACTTACAAAGTTCTCTGTATAAACATGGAAATAACTACACCGCCATCTGTATAAACATGGAAATATCTACACAGCCATGTGTATATACATGGAAATAACTACAACCCTATCCATATAAACATGGAAATAACTACACCGCTATCTGTATGAACATGGAAATATCTACACCGCCATCTACATATCCATGGAAATATCTGTGCCGCCCTCTGTATAAACATGGAAATATCTACACGGTCATCTGTGTGTACATGGAAATATCAACACCGCCATCTGTACAAACATGGAAATATCTGCACCGCTATATGTATAAACATGGAAATATTTACACCGCGGTCTGTATAAACATGGAAATATCTACACTGCTATCTGTATAAACATTGAAATATCTACACCGCTATCTCTATAAACATGGAAATACCTACACCGTGATCTGTATAAACATGGAAATATCTACACCGCTATCTGAATAAACATGGAAATATCTACACCGCTATCTCTATAAACTTGGAAATATCTACACCTCTATCTGTATAAACATGGAAATATCAGCACCGCTATCTCTATAAACATGGAACTATCTACAAAGACATCTGTATAAACATGGAAATAGCTACACAGTCATGTGTAGGAACATTTATATATCTACACTGCCATCTGTATAAACATAGAAATACCTACACAGCCCTCTGTATAAATATGGAAATATCTGCATAGGCATCTGTGTAAACATGGAAATATCGGCACCGCTGTCTGTATAAACATGGAAATACCTACACCGATGTCTCTATAAACATGGAAATATGTACACCGCCATGTGTATAAACATGGAAATATCTACACTGCCATCTCCATAAAGATGGAAGTATCTACTCCGCCATGTGAATAAACACGGAAATCTCTACACCACCATCTGTGTAAACATGGAAATATCTACACCGCTATCTGTATAAACATGGGAATATCTACACCGCCATCTGCATGTCAATGGAAATATCTACGCCGCTATCTGTATAAACATGGAAATATCAACAATGCCATCTGTATACACATGGAAATAACTAGACGGCAATCTGTGTATAGATGGAAACATCAACACCGCCAACTGTACAAACATGAAAATATCTACACTGCTATCTCTATAAACATTGAATTATCTACACTGCGGTCTGTATAAACATGGAAATATCAACACCGGTATCTGTATAAACATGGAAATATCTACACCACGATCTGTATAAACATGGAAATATATACAGCGCTATCTGTATAAACATGGAAATATCTGCACCGCTATCTCTATAAACAAGGAAATATCTACAAAGCCATCTGTATAAACATGGAAATACCTACACAGTCATCTGTAGGAACATGGAAATATCTACACTGCCATCAGTATAAACATAGAAATATCTACAAAGCCCTCTGTATAAACATAGAAATATCTACACAGCCCTCTGTATAAATATGGAAATATATGCATAGGCATCAGTGTAAACATGGAAATATCTGCACCTCTATCTGTATAAACATGGAAATACCTACACCGCTGTCTGTATAAACATGGAAATATGTACACCGGTATGTGTATAAACATGGAAATACCTCCAACGTTATCTGTTTAAACATGGAAATATCTAAAGCGCCATCTCCATAAACATTGAAATATCTACACTGTCCTCTGTAAAAACTTGGAAATATCTACACAGTCATCTGAATAAACATGGACATATCTACACCACCATCTCTATAAACATGGAAATACCTACAATACCATCTGTATACACATGGAAATATCTACACAGTCATCTGTATAAATATGGAAATATCTACACGGACATCTCTATAAACATGGAAATATCTACACTGCCATCTGTATAAACATGTAAATATCTACACGGCTATCTCTATAAACATGGAAATATCTACACCGCCATCTCTATAAACATGAAAATATCTACACTGCCATCTCCATAAATATGGAACTAACTACTCCGCCATCTGTATAAACATGGAAACATCTACACCGCCATCTGTGTGAACAAGGAAATATCTACAATGCCATCTGTATAAAGATATAAATATCTGCACCACGAGCTGTATAAACATGGAAATATCTACATCGCTATCTGTATAAATGTGGAAATACCAACACCGCTATCGGTATAAACATGGAAATATCTACAACGCCATCTATATAAACATGGAAATATGTACACCGCTATGTCTATAAACATGGAAATACCTACACCGCTATCTCTATAAACATGGAAATATCTTCACCGCTATCTGTATAAACATGGAAATATCTACACCGCTATCTGTATAAACATGGAATTATCTACACGGCGATGTGTATAAACATGGAAATATCTACACCGCGATCTATATAAACATGGAAATATCTTCACCACGATCTGTATATACATGGAAATATCTACACCGCTATCTGTATAAACATGGTAATATCTACACCACCATCTATATAAACATGGAAATATCTACACCACCATCTATATAAACATGGAAATATCTACAATGCCATGTGTAGAAAGATGGAAATATCTACACCGCAATCTGTGTAAACATGGAAATATCTACACCGATATCTGTAAAAACATGCAAATATCTACACCGCTATCTGTATAAACATGGAAATAACTACACCGCTATTTGTATAAAGAAGCAAATATCTACACCGTGATCTGTATAAACATGGAAATATCTACACCGCCATCTCCATAAACATGGAAATATCTACACCCCTATCTGTATAAACATGGAAATATCCACACCGCTATCTCTGTAAACATGGAAAAATCAACACCGCTATCTCTATGAACATGGAAATATCTACACCGCCATCTCTATAAACATGGAAATATCTACACCACGATCAGTATAAACATGGAAACATCTACAACGCTATCTGTATAAACATGGAAATATCTCCACTGCTATCTCTATAAACATCGAAATATCTACACCGCCATCTGTATAAACATGGAAATACTTACAAATTATCTGTATAAACATGGAAATATCTACACCGCGGTCTGTATATACATGGAAATATCTACACCGCTATCTGTATAAACATTGAAATATCTACACCGCTATCTGTATAAGCACGGAAATATCCACACCGCTATCTCTATAAACATGGAAAAATCAACACCGCTATCTCTATGAACAAGAAAATATCTACACCGCCATCTCTATAAACATGGAAATATCTACACCACGATCAGAATAAACATGGAAATATCTACACCACTATCTGTATAAACATGGAAATATCTCCACTGCTATCTCTATAAACATCGAAATATCTACACCGCCATCTGTATAAACATGGAAATACTTACAAAGTTATCTGTATAAACATGGAAATATCTACACTGCCATCTGTATAAACATGGAAATATCTACACAGCCATGTGTATATTCATGGAAATAACTACACCGCTATCTATATAAACATGGAAATAACTACAAAGCTATCTGTATAAACATGGAAACATCTACACCGCCATCTACATATCCATGGAAATATCTGCGCCGCCCTCTGTATAAACATGGAAATATCTACACGGTCATCTGTGTATAGATGGAAATATCAACACCGCCATCTGTACAAACATGGAAATATCTGCACCGCTATTTGTATAAACATGGAATTATCTACACCATGGTCTGTATAAACATGGAAATATCTACACCGCTATCTCTATAAACATGGACATATCTACACCGCTATCCCTATAAACATGGAAATATCTGCACCGTGATCTGTATAAACATGGAAATATTTACACCGCTATCTGTGTAAACATGGAAATTTCTTCACCGTTCTCTGTATAAATATGGAAATATCTACACCGCTATCTCTATAAACATGGAAATTTCTACACCGCCATCTGTATAAACATGGAAATACCTATACATTCATCAGTGTAAACATGGAAATATCTACACCACCATCTGTATAAACATGGAAATATCTTCAATGCCAAGTGTATACACATGGAAATACCTACACGGCAATCTGTGAATAGATGGAAACATCAACACCGCCATCTGTACAAACATGGAGATATCTACAGTGCTATCTCTATAAACACGGAAATATCTACACTGCGGTCTGTATAAACATGGAAATATCTACACCGGTATCTGTATAAACATGGAAATATCTACACCATAATCTGTATAAACATGGAAATATATACACCGCTTTCTGTATAAACATGGAAATATCTGCACCGCTATCTCTGTAAACATGGAAATATCTACAAAGACATCTGTATAAACATGGAAATACATACACAGTCATGTGTAGGAATATTTAAATATCTACACTGCCATCTGTATAAACATAGATATATCTACAAAGCCCTCTGTATAAATATGGAAATATCTGCACCGCTATCTGTATAAACATGAAAATACCTCCACCGCTGTCTCTATAAACATGGAAATATGTACACCGCTATGTGTATAAACATGGAAATATCTCCACTGCTGTCTGTATATACATGGAAATATCTCCACCGTTATCTGTAAACATGGAAATATCTACAGAGCCATCTGTATAAACATTGAAATAACTACAGTGCCATCTGTAAAAAGAGGGAAATATCTACACCGCCAACTGTATAAACATGGAAATATCTACACCACCCTCTGTATAAACATGGAAATATCTACACAGTCATCTGTATATACATGGAAATATCTTCACCGCTATCTGTATAAACATGGAAATAACTACACCGCTATTTGCATAAACAAGGAAATATCTACACCGTGATCTGTATAAACACGGAAATATCTAAACCGCCATCTCTATAAACATGGAAATATCTACACCCCTATCTGTATAAACATGGAAATATCTCCACTGCTAACTCTATAAACATCGAAATATCTACACCGCCATCTGTAGAAACATGGAAATACTTACAAAGTTCTCTGTATAAACATGGAAATATCTACACCCGTATCTGTATAAACATGGAAATATCCACACCGCTATCACTAGAAACATGGAAAAATCAACACCGCTATCTCTATGAACTTGGAAATATCTACACCGCCATCTCTATAAACATGGAAATAGCAACACCGCTGTCTCTATAATCATGGAAATATGTACACCGCTATGTGTATAAACATGGAAATATCTCCACTGCTCTCTGTATAAACATGGAAATATCTCCACCGTTATCTGTATAAACATGGAAATATCAACTGCGCCATCTCTATAAACATTGAAGTATCTACACTGCCATCTGTAAAAACATGGAAATATCTACACAGTCATCTGAATAAACATGGAAATATCTTCACCAACATCAGTATCAACATGGAAATACCTACAATACCATCTGTATACACATGGAAATATTTACACAGACAATTGTATAAATATGGAAATATCTTCACCACCATCTGTATAAACATGGAAATATCTACACTGCCATCTGTAGAAAGATGGAAATATCTACACCGCTATCTCTATAAATATGGAAATATCCACACCACCATCTCTGTAAACATGAAAATATCTACACTGCCATCTCCATAAAGTTGGAAGTATCTACTCAGCCATGTGTATAAACACGGAAATATCTACACCACTATCTGTGTAAACATGGAAATATCTACACCGCTATCTGTTTAAACATGGAAATATCTACACCGCCATCTGCATATCCATGGAAATATCTGCACTGACATCTGTATAAACAAGGAAATACCTACACCGCAATCTGTATAAACATGGAAATATCTACACCGCTATCTCTATAAACATGGAAATATCTACACCAATATCTGTATAAACATGGAAATATCTGCACCGCTATCTCTATAAACATGGAAATATCTACAAAGACATCTGTATAATCATGGAAATACCTACACAGTCATGTGTAGGAACATTTAAATATCTACACTGCGATCTGTATAAACATAGAAATACCTACACAGCCCTCTGTATAAATATGGAAATATCTGCATAGGCATCTGTGTAAACATGGAAATATCTGCACCGCTATCTGTATAAACATGGAAATACCTACACCGCTGTATCTATAAACATGGAAATATGTACACCGCTATGTCTATAAACATGGAAATACCTACACCGCTATCTCTATAAACATGGAAATATCTTCACCGCTATCTGTATAAACATGGAAATATCTACACCGCTATCTGTATAAACATGGAATTATCTACACGGCGATGTGTATAAACATGGAAATATCTACACCGCGATCTATATAAACATGGAAATATCTTCACCACGATCTGTATATACATGGAAATATCTACACCGCTATCTGTATAAACATGGTAATATCTACACCACCATCTATATAAACATGGAAATATCTACACCACCATCTATATAAACATGGAAATATCTACAATGCCATGTGTAGAAAGATGGAAATATCTACACCGCAATCTGTGTAAACATGGAAATATCTACACCGATATCTGTAAAAACATGCAAATATCTACACCGCTATCTGTATAAACATGGAAATAACTACACCGCTATTTGTATAAAGAAGCAAATATCTACACCGTGATCTGTATAAACATGGAAATATCTACACCGCCATCTCCATAAACATGGAAATATCTACACCCCTATCTGTATAAACATGGAAATATCCACACCGCTATCTCTGTAAACATGGAAAAATCAACACCGCTATCTCTATGAACATGGAAATATCTACACCGCCATCTCTATAAACATGGAAATATCTACACCACGATCAGTATAAACATGGAAACATCTACAACGCTATCTGTATAAACATGGAAATATCTCCACTGCTATCTCTATAAACATCGAAATATCTACACCGCCATCTGTATAAACATGGAAATACTTACAAATTATCTGTATAAACATGGAAATATCTACACCGCGGTCTGTATATACATGGAAATATCTACACCGCTATCTGTATAAACATTGAAATATCTACACCGCTATCTGTATAAGCACGGAAATATCCACACCGCTATCTCTATAAACATGGAAAAATCAACACCGCTATCTCTATGAACAAGAAAATATCTACACCGCCATCTCTATAAACATGGAAATATCTACACCACGATCAGAATAAACATGGAAATATCTACACCACTATCTGTATAAACATGGAAATATCTCCACTGCTATCTCTATAAACATCGAAATATCTACACCGCCATCTGTATAAACATGGAAATACTTACAAAGTTATCTGTATAAACATGGAAATATCTACACTGCCATCTGTATAAACATGGAAATATCTACACAGCCATGTGTATATTCATGGAAATAACTACACCGCTATCTATATAAACATGGAAATAACTACAAAGCTATCTGTATAAACATGGAAACATCTACACCGCCATCTACATATCCATGGAAATATCTGCGCCGCCCTCTGTATAAACATGGAAATATCTACACGGTCATCTGTGTATAGATGGAAATATCAACACCGCCATCTGTACAAACATGGAAATATCTGCACCGCTATTTGTATAAACATGGAATTATCTACACCATGGTCTGTATAAACATGGAAATATCTACACCGCTATCTCTATAAACATGGACATATCTACACCGCTATCCCTATAAACATGGAAATATCTGCACCGTGATCTGTATAAACATGGAAATATTTACACCGCTATCTGTGTAAACATGGAAATTTCTTCACCGTTCTCTGTATAAATATGGAAATATCTACACCGCTATCTCTATAAACATGGAAATTTCTACACCGCCATCTGTATAAACATGGAAATACCTATACATTCATCAGTGTAAACATGGAAATATCTACACCACCATCTGTATAAACATGGAAATATCTTCAATGCCAAGTGTATACACATGGAAATACCTACACGGCAATCTGTGAATAGATGGAAACATCAACACCGCCATCTGTACAAACATGGAGATATCTACAGTGCTATCTCTATAAACACGGAAATATCTACACTGCGGTCTGTATAAACATGGAAATATCTACACCGGTATCTGTATAAACATGGAAATATCTACACCATAATCTGTATAAACATGGAAATATATACACCGCTTTCTGTATAAACATGGAAATATCTGCACCGCTATCTCTGTAAACATGGAAATATCTACAAAGACATCTGTATAAACATGGAAATACATACACAGTCATGTGTAGGAATATTTAAATATCTACACTGCCATCTGTATAAACATAGATATATCTACAAAGCCCTCTGTATAAATATGGAAATATCTG
The DNA here is from genome assembly GCF_029289425.2 of Pan paniscus. Classification (NCBI taxonomy): domain Eukaryota; kingdom Metazoa; phylum Chordata; class Mammalia; order Primates; family Hominidae; genus Pan; species Pan paniscus. Next base: position 2,976,866 of record NC_073256.2, read on the forward strand.
CACCGCTATCTGTATAAACATGAAAATACCTCCACCGCTGTCTCTATAAACATGGAAATATGTACACCGCTATGTGTATAAACATGGAAATATCTCCACTGCTGTCTGTATATACATGGAAATATCTCCACCGTTATCTGTAAACATGGAAATATCTACAGAGCCATCTGTATAAACATTGAAATAACTACAGTGCCATCTGTAAAAAGAGGGAAATATCTACACCGCCAACTGTATAAACATGGAAATATCTACACCACCCTCTGTATAAACATGGAAATATCTACACAGTCATCTGTATATACATGGAAATATCTTCACCGCTATCTGTATAAACATGGAAATAACTACACCGCTATTTGCATAAACAAGGAAATATCTACACCGTGATCTGTATAAACACGGAAATATCTAAACCGCCATCTCTATAAACATGGAAATATCTACACCCCTATCTGTATAAACATGGAAATATCTCCACTGCTAACTCTATAAACATCGAAATATCTACACCGCCATCTGTAGAAACATGGAAATACTTACAAAGTTCTCTGTATAAACATGGAAATATCTACACCCGTATCTGTATAAACATGGAAATATCCACACCGCTATCACTAGAAACATGGAAAAATCAACACCGCTATCTCTATGAACTTGGAAATATCTACACCGCCATCTCTATAAACATGGAAATAGCAACACCGCTGTCTCTATAATCATGGAAATATGTACACCGCTATGTGTATAAACATGGAAATATCTCCACTGCTCTCTGTATAAACATGGAAATATCTCCACCGTTATCTGTATAAACATGGAAATATCAACTGCGCCATCTCTATAAACATTGAAGTATCTACACTGCCATCTGTAAAAACATGGAAATATCTACACAGTCATCTGAATAAACATGGAAATATCTTCACCAACATCAGTATCAACATGGAAATACCTACAATACCATCTGTATACACATGGAAATATTTACACAGACAATTGTATAAATATGGAAATATCTTCACCACCATCTGTATAAACATGGAAATATCTACACTGCCATCTGTAGAAAGATGGAAATATCTACACCGCTATCTCTATAAATATGGAAATATCCACACCACCATCTCTGTAAACATGAAAATATCTACACTGCCATCTCCATAAAGTTGGAAGTATCTACTCAGCCATGTGTATAAACACGGAAATATCTACACCACTATCTGTGTAAACATGGAAATATCTACACCGCTATCTGTTTAAACATGGAAATATCTACACCGCCATCTGCATATCCATGGAAATATCTGCACTGACATCTGTATAAACAAGGAAATACCTACACCGCAATCTGTATAAACATGGAAATATCTACACCGCTATCTCTATAAACATGGAAATATCTACACCAATATCTGTATAAACATGGAAATATCTGCACCGCTATCTCTATAAACATGGAAATATCTACAAAGACATCTGTATAATCATGGAAATACCTACACAGTCATGTGTAGGAACATTTAAATATCTACACTGCGATCTGTATAAACATAGAAATACCTACACAGCCCTCTGTATAAATATGGAAATATCTGCATAGGCATCTGTGTAAACATGGAAATATCTGCACCGCTATCTGTATAAACATGGAAATACCTACACCGCTGTATCTATAAACATGGAAATATGTACACCGCTATGGGTATAAACATGGAAATATCTCCACTGCTCTCTGTATAAACATGGAAATATCTCCACCGCAATCTGTATAAACATGGAAATATCTACACCGCCATCTGTATAAACATGGAAACATCAACACCGCGATCTGTATAAACATGGAAATATCTACACCGCGATCTGTATAAACATGGAATTATCTACACCGCTATCTGTATAAACATGGAAATATCTACAAAGCTATCTCTATAAACATGGAAATATCTACACCGCCATCTGTATAAACATGGAAATACCTACTAAGTCATCTGTATAAACATGGAAATATCTACACAGCCATCTGTATAAATATGGAAATATCTACACAGCCATCTGTATATACATGGAAATATCTACACCGCTATCTGTATAAACATGGAAACAACTACACCGCTATTAGTATAAACAAGGAAATATCTACACCGTGATCTGTATAAACATGGAAATAACTACAAAGCAATAAGTATAAACAAGGAAATATCTACACCGTGATCTGCATAAACATGGTAATATCTACACCGCCATCTCTAGAAACATGGAAATATCTACACCTGTATCTGTATAAACATGAAAATATCCACACCGCTATCACTATAAACATGGAAAAATCAACACCGCTATCTCTATGAACATGGAAATATCTACACCGCCATCTCTATAAACATGGAAATACCTACACTGCTGTCTCTATAATCATGGAAATATGTACACCGCTATGTGTATAAACATCGAAATATCTCCACTGCTCTCTGTATAAACATGGAAATATCTCCACCGTTATCTGTATAAACATGGAAATATCAACAGCGCCATCTCTATAAACATTGAAGTATCTACACTGCCATCTGTAAAAACATGGAAATATCTACACAGTCATCTGAATAAACATGGAAATATCTTCACCACCATCTGTATCAACATGGAAATACCTACAATACCATCTGTATACACATGGAAATATCTACACAGACAATTGTATAAACATGGAAATATCTACACCGCCATCTGTATAAACATGGAAATATCTACACTGCCATCTGTAGAAAGATGGAAATATCTACACCGCCATCTCTATAAACATGAAAATATCTACACTACCATCTCCATAAAGATGGAAGTATCTACTCTGCCATGTGTATAAACACGGAAATATCTACACCACTATCTGTGTAAACATGGAAATATCTACACCGCTATCTGTATAAACATGGAAATATCTACACCGCGATCTGTATGAACATGGAAATATTTTCACCACGATCTGTATATACATGGAAATATCTACACCGCTATCTGTATAAACATGGTAATATATACATCACCATCTCTATAAACATGGAAATATCTGCACCACCATCTATATAAACATGGAAATATCTACAATGCCATCTGTAGAAAGATGGAAATATCTACACCGCAATCTGTGTAAACATGGAAATATCTACACCGATATCTGTAAAAACATGGAAATACCTACACCACTATCTGTATAAACATGGAAATATCTACACCGCGATCTGTATCAACATGGAAATATCTACACCGCGATCTGTATAAACATGGAAATATCTACACCGCTATCTGTATAAACATAGAAATATCTACACAGCTATCTCTATAAACATGGAAATATCTACACTGCCATCTGTATAAACATGGAAATACCTAGAAAGTCATCTGTATAAACATGGAAATATCTACACAGCCATCTGTATATACATGGAATATCTACACTGCTATCTGTATAAACATGGAAATAACTACACAGCTATTTGTATAAAGAAGCAAATATCTACACCGCGGTCTGTATAAACATGGAAATATCTCCACCGCCATCTCTATAAACATGGAAATATCTACACCCCTATCTGTATAAGCATGGAAATATCCACACCGCTATCTCTGTAAACATGGAAAAATCAACACCGCTATCTCTATGAACATGGAAATATCTACACCGCCATCTCTATAAACATGGAAATATCTACACCACGATCAGTATAAACACGGAAATATCTACACCGCCATCTCTATAAACTTGGAATTATCTACACAGCCATGTGTATATACATGGAAATATCTACACCGCTATCTATATAAACATGGAAATAACTACACCGCTTTCTGTATAAACATGGAAATATCTACACCAATATCTACTTATCAATGGAAATATCTGCGCCGCCATCTGTATAAACATGGAAATATCTACATGGTCATCTGTGTATAGATGGAAATATCAACACCGCCATCTGTACAAACATGGAAATATCTGCACCGCTATCTGTATAACCATGGAAATATCTACACCGTTGTCTGTATAAACATGGAAATATCCACACCGCTATCTGTATAAACATGGAAATATCTACACCACTATTTCTATAAACATGGAAATATCTACACCGTGATCTGTATAAACATGGAAATATCTACACCGCTATCTGTATAAACATGGAAATTTCTACACCGTTACCTGTATAAACATGGAAATCCCTACACCGCTATCTGTATAAACATGGAAATATCTACACCGCTATCTGTATAAACATGGAAATACCTACACCGCTATCTATATAAACATGGAAATATCTACACCACTATCTGTATAAACATGGAAATATCTACACCACGATCTGTATAAACATGGAAATATCTACACCGCGATCAGTATAAACATGGAATTATCTTCACCACAATCTGTATAAACATGGAAATATCTACACCGCTACCTGTATAAACATGGTAATATCTACACCACCATCTATATAAACATGGAAATATCTACACCGCCATCTGTATAAACATGGAAATATCTACAATGCCATCTGTAGAAAGATGGAAATATCTACACCGCAATCTGTGTAAACAAGAAACTATCTACACGGCTATCTGTAAACACTTGGAAATATCTACAACGCTATCTGTATAAACATGGAAATATCTACACCACGATCTGTATAAACATGGAAATATCTAAACAGTGATCTGTATAAACATGGATATATCCACACCGCTACGTGTATAAACATGGAAATATCTACAGAGCTATCTCTATAAACATGGAAATATCTACACCGCCATCTGTATAAACATGGAAATACCTATACAGTCATCTGTGTAAACATGGAAATATCTACACCACCATCTGTATAAACATGGACATACCTTCTATGCCATCTGAATACACATGGAAATAACTACACGGCAATCTGTGTATAGATGGAAACATCAACACCGACATGTGTACAAACATGGAAATATCTGCACCGCTATCTCTATAAACATGGAAATATCTACAAAGACATCTGTATAAACATGTAAATACCTACACAGTCATGTGTAGGAACATTTAAATATCTACACTGCCTTCTGTATAAACATAGAAATATCTACACAGCCCTCTGTAAAAATATGGAAATGTCTGCATAGGCATCTGTGTAAACATGGAAATATCTGCACCGCTATCTGTATAAACATGGAAATACCTACACCGCTGTCTCTATGATCATGGAAATATGTACACCGCTCTGTGTATAAACATGGAAATATCTCCACTGCTCTCTGTATAAACATGGAAATATCTCCACCGTTATCTGTACAAACATGGAAATATCTACAACGCCATCTATATAAACATGGAAATATGTACACCGCTATTTCTATAAACATGGAAATACCTACACCGCTATCTCTATAAACATGGAAATATCTACACCGCTATCTGTATAAACATGGAAATATCTACACCGCTATCTGTATAAACATGGAAATATCTACACCGGGATCTGTATCAACATGGAAATATCTGCACCGCGATCTTTATAAACATGGAAATATCTACACCGCTGTCTGTATAAACATGGAAATATCTACACAGCTATCTCTATAAACATGGAAATATCTACACCGCCATCTGTATAAACATGGAAATACCTACAAAGTCATCTGTATAAACATGGAAATATCAACACAGCCATCGGTATAAACATGGAAATATCTACACAGCCATCTGTATATACATGGAAATATCTACACCGCTATCTGTATAAACATGGAAATAACTACACCACTATGTGTATAAACAAGCAAATATCTACACCGTGATCTGTATAAACCTGGAAATATCTACACCGCCATCTCTATAAACATGGAAATATCTACACCCCTATCTGTATAAACATGGAAATATCCACACCGCTATCTCTGTAAACATGTTAAAATCAACACCGCTATCTCTATGAACGTGGAAATATCTACACCGCCATCTCTATAAACATGGAAATATCTACAGCACGATCAGTATAAACATGGAAATATCTACACCGCTATCTGTATAAACATGGAGATATCTCCAATGCTATCTCTATAAACATAGAAATATCTAGACCGCCATCTGTATAAACATGGAAATACTTACAAAGTTATCTGTATAAACATGGAAATATCTACACCGCCATCTGTATAAACATGGAAATAGCTACACAGCCATGTGTATATACCTGGAAATATCTACACCGCTATCTATATAAACATGGAAAGAACTACACCGCTATCTGTATAAACATGGAAATATCTACACCACCATCTACATATCCATGGAAATATCTGCGCCGCCATCTGTATTAACATGGAAATATCTACACGGTCATATGTGCATATATGGAAATCTCTACACCGCCATCTCTATAAACATGGAAATATTTACACCACGATCAGTATAAAAATGGAAATATCTACACCGCTATCTGTATAAACATGGAAATATCTACACCGCTATCTGTATAAACATCGAAATATCTACACCACCATCTGTATAAACATGGAAATAATTACAAAGTTATCTGTAAACATGGAAACATCTACACCGCCATCTGTATAAACATGGAAATATCTACACAGCCATGTGTATATACATGGAAATAACTATGCCGCTATCTATATAAACATGGAAATATCTACACCGCTATCTGTATAAACATGGAAATACCTACACCGCTATCTACATATCCATGGAAATATCTGTGTGGCCATCTGTATAAACATGGAAATATCTACACAGTCATCTGTGTATAGATGGAAATATCAACACCGCCATCTGTGCAAACATGTAAATATCGGCACCGCTATCTGTATAAACATGGAAATATCTACACCGCGGTCTGTATAAACATGGAAATATCTACACCGCTATCTGAATAAACATGGAAATATCTACAACGTTATCTCTATAAACATGGAAATATCTACACCCCTATCTGTATAAGCATGGAAATATCCACACCGCTATCTCTATAAACATGGAAAAATCAACACCGCTATCTCTGTGAACATGGAAATATCTACACCGCCATCTCTATAAACATGGAAATATCTACACCATGATCAGAATAAACACGGAAATATCTACACCGCTATCTGTATAAACATGGAAATATCTACACCGCGATCTGTATAAACATGGAAATATCTTAACCACAATCTGTATAAACATGGATATATCTACTCCGCTACCTATATAAACATGGTAAAATCTCTACCACCATCTATATAAACATGGAAATATCTACACCGCCATCTGTATAAACATGGAAACATCTACAATGCCATCTGTAGAAAGATGGAAATATCTACACCGCAATCTGTGTAAACATGGTACTATCTTCACCGCTTTCTGTAAACACATGGAAATATCTACACCGCTATCTGTATAAACATGGAAATATCTACACCGCGATCTGTATAAACATGGAAATATCTACACCGCGATCTGTATAAACATGAAAATATCTACACCGCTATCTGTATAAACATGGAAATATCTACACAGCTATCTCTATAAACATGGAAATATTTACACTGCCATCTGTATAAACATGGAAATACCTATACAGACATCTGTGTAAACATGGAAATATCTACACCACCATCTGTATAAACATGGAAATATCTTCAATGCCATCTGAATACACATGGAAATACCTACACGGCAATCTGTGTATAGATGGAAACATCATCACCGCCATCTGTATAAACCTGGAAATATCTACACTGCTATCTCTATAAACATGGAAATTTCTACACTGCGGTCTGTATAAACATGGAAATTCCTACACCGGTATATGTATAAACATGGAAATATCTACACCATGATCTGTATAAACATGGAATTATATACACCGCTATCTGTATAAACATGGAAATATCTGCAACACTATCTCTATAAACATGGAAATATCTACAAAGACATCCGTATAAACATGGAAATACCTACACAGTCATGTGTAGGAATATTTAAATATCTACAATGTCATCTGTATAAACATAGAAATATCTACAAAGCCCTCTGTATAAATATGGGAATATCTGTATAGGCATCTGTGTAAACATGGAAATATCTGCCCCTCTATCTGTATAAACATGGAAATACCTACACCGCTGTCTCTATAAACATGGAAATATGTACACCGCTATGTGTATAAACATGGAAATATCTCCACTGCTCTCTGTATAAACATGGAAATATCTCCACCGTTATCTGTATAAACATGGAAATATCTACAGCGCCATCTCTATAAACATTGAAATATCTACACTGCCATCTGTATAAACATGGAAATACCTAAAATACCCTCTGTATACACATGGAAATATCTACACAGACATCTGTATAAATATGGAAATAACTACACGGCCATCTGCATAAACATGGAAATATCTACACCGCCATCTCTATAAACATGGAAATATCTACACCCGTATCTGTATAAACATGGAAATATCCACACCGCTATCACTATAAACATGGGAAAATCAACACCGCTATCTCTATGAACATGGAAATATCTACACCGCCATCTCTATAAACATGGAAATACCTACACCGCTGTCTCTATAATCATGGAAATATGTACACCGCTATGTGTATAAACATGGAAATATCTCCACTGCTCTCTGTATAAACATGGAAATATCTCCACCGTTATCTGTATAAACATGGAAATATCAACAGCGCCATCTCTATAAACATTGAAGTATCTACACTGCCATCTGTAAAAACATGGAAATATCTACACAGTCATCTGAATAAACATGGAAATATCTTCACCGCCATCTGTATAAACATGGAAATACTTACAAAGTTATCTGTAAAAACATGGAAATATTTACACCGCTATCTGTATAAACATGGAAATTTCTACACCGTTATCTGTATAAATATGGAAATATCTACACCGCTATCTGTATAAACATGAAAATATCTACACCGCTATCTGTATAAACATGGAAATATCTACACAGCTATCTCTATAAACATGGAAATATCTACACCGCCATCTGTATAAAAATGGAAATACCTACAAAGTCATCTGTATAAACATGGAAATATCTACACAGCCATCTGTATAAACATGGAAATATCTACACAGCCATCTGTATATACCTGGAAATATCTGCACCGCTATCTGTATAAACATGGAAATATCTACAACGCGGTCTTTATAAACATAGAAATATCGACACCGCTATCTGTATAAACATGAAAATATCTACACCGCTATCTCTATAAACATGGAAATATCTACACCGTGATCTGTATAAACATGGAAATATTTACACAGCTATCTGTATAAACATGGAAGTTTTTACACCGTTATCAGTAGAAATATGGAAATATCTACACAGCTATCTCTATAAACATGGAAATATCTACTCCGCCATCTGTATAAACATGGAAATACCTATACAGTCGTCTGTGTAAACATGGAAATATCTACACCACCATCTGTAGAAACATGGAAATATCTTCAATGCCATCTGTATACACATGGAAATACCCACACGGCAATCTGCGTAGAGATGGAAACATCAACACCGCCCTCTGTACAAACATGGAAATATCTACACTACTATCTCTATAAACATGGAAATATCTACACTGCGGTCTGTACAACATGGAAATATCTACACCGGTATCTGTTTAAACATGGAAATATCTACAGCGCCATCTCAATAAACATGGAGATATCTACGCTGCCATCTGTAAAAACATGGAAATATCTACACAGTCATCCGAATAAACATGGAAATATCTACACCACCATATGTATAAACATGGAAGAATCTACAATACCATATGTATACACATGGAAATATCTACACAGACATCTGTATAAATATAGAAATATCTACACGGCCATCTGTATAAACGTGGAAATATCTACACTGCCATCTGTAGAATGATGGAAATATCTACACCGCTATCTCTATAAATATGGAAATATCTACACCGCCATCTCTATAAACATGAAAATATCTACACTGCCATCTCCCTAAATATGGAAGTATCTACTCCACCATGTGTATAAACACGGAAATATCTACACCACCGTCTGTGTAAACATGGAAATATCTACACCGCTATCTGTATAAACATGGAAATATCTACACCGCCATCTGCATGTCCATGGAAATATCTACGACGCCATCTGTATAAACATGGAAATATCTACACAGCCATCTGTGTATAGATGGAAATATCAACACCTCCATCTGTACAAACATATAAATATCTACACCGCTATCTCTATAAACATGGAAATATCTGCACTGCCATCTGTAATACCATGGAAATATCTTTACAGTCATCTGTATAAACATGGAAATATCTACAATGCCATCCGTATAAACATGGAAATATCTACACATCCATCTGTATAAACATGTAAATATCTACACTGCTACCTCTATAAACATGGAAATATCTACACCGCCATCTCTATAAACATGAAAATATCTACACTGCCATCTCCTTAAACATGGAACTAACTACTCCGCCACCTGTATAAACATGGAAACATCTACACCGCCATCTGGGTGAACAAGGAAATACCTACAGTGCCATCTTTATAAAGATATAAATATCTGCACCGCCAGCTGCATAAACATGAAAATATCTACATCGCTATCTGTATAAACGTGGAAATAGCAACACCGCTATCGGTATAAACATGGCAATATCTACAACGCCATCTACATAAACATGGAAATATCAACACCGCTATGTCTATAAACATGGAAATACCTACACCGCTATCTCTATAAACATGGAAATAACTACACCGCTATCTGTATAAACATGGAAATATCGACATCGCCATCTGTATAAACATGGAAATATCTACACCGCGATCTGTACAAACATGGAAATATCTACACCGCGATCTGTATAAACATGGAAACTTCTTCACCACGATCTGTATATACATGGAAATATCTACACCGATATCTGTGTAAACATGGAAATATCTACACCACCATCTGTATAAACATGGAAATATCTACACCGCCATCTATATAAACATGGAAATATCTACAATGCCATCTGTAGAAAGATGGAAATATCTACACGGCAATCTGTGTAAACATGGAAATATCTACACCGATATCTGTAAAAACATGGATATATCTACACCGCTATCTATATAAACATGGAAATATCTACACCGTGATATGTATAAACCTGGAAATAACTTCACCACGATCTGTATAAACATGGAAATAACTGCACCGCTATTTTTATAAACAAGCAAATATCTACACCGTGATCTGTATAAACATGGAAATAACTACACCGCCATCTCTATAAACATGGAAATATCTACACCGCCATCTGTATAAACATGGAAATACCTATACAGTCATCTGTATAAACATGGAAATATCTACAATGCCATCTGTATAAACATGGAAATACCTTCACTTCTATCTGTATAAACATGAAAATATCTACACCGCCATCTTCAGAAACATGGATGTATCTACACCGCCATCTGTATAATCTTGGAAATATCTACACCACTATCTGTATAAACATGGAAATATCTTCACTTCTATCTGTATAAACATGAAAATACCTACACCGCTATCTCTATAGACATGGAAATATCTACACCGCTATCTGTATAAACATTGAAATATCTCCACTCCCATCTGTATAAAGATGGAAATATCTACACCGTGACCAGTAAAAACATGGAAATATCTACACCGCTATCTGTATAAACATGGAAGTAGCAACACCGCTATCTGTATATACATGGAAATATCTACACCGCTATCTCTATAAACATGAAAATACTTACACCACCGTCTCTACAAACATGGAAATATTTACACCGCTATCTGTATAAACATAGAAATAACTACACCGCCATCTCTATAAACATGGAGTTATCTACACCGCCATCTGCATAAACATGGAAATATATACACAGACATCTGTATAAACTTGGGAATATCTACACTGACATCTGTAGAAAGATGGAAATATCTACAAAGCGATCTGTATAAACATGGGAATTTCAACACCGCTACCTGTATAAACATGGAAATATCTACACCGCTATCTATATCAACATGGAAATAACTTCACCGCAATCTGTATAAACATGGAAATATCTACACAGCAATCTGTGCAAAGATGGAAATATCTACACCGCAGTCTCTATAAACATGCAAATATCTAAACCGCTATCTGTATAAACATGGAAATAACTACACTGTTATCTGTATAAACATGGAAATTTTTACACCGCTATCTGTATAAACATGGAAATATCTCCACCGCTATCTTTATAAACACGTAATTACCTACAACGGTATCTTTAAAAACATGGAAATACCTACACAGCTATCTCTATAAACAATGAAATATCTACAACGCTATCTGTGTAAACATGGAAATATCTACACAGCTATCTGTGTAAGCATGGAAATATCTACAACGCTATCTGTGTAAACATGGAAATGTTTATAACGCTATCTGTGTAAACAGGGAAATATCTACACAGCTATCTCTAAAACGTGGAAATATCTACACCACTATCTGTATAACCCTGAAAATATCTACACCGCTATCTCTATCAACATGTAAATAACTACACCGCTATCTGTATAAACATGGAAATATCTACAATGATATCTCTGTAAACATGGAAATATCGACACAGGTATCTGTGTAAACTTGGAAATATCTACACCGCTATCTGTGTAAAGTTTGCAATGCCTACACCGCAATCTGTGCAAAGATGGAAATATCTTTACCGCTATATCTGTAAACATGGAAATATCTACACCGCTATATGTATAAACATGGAAATATATACACTGCCATCTGTATACACATGGAAATATCTACAGAGCCATCTGTATAAACATGGAAATATCTACACCGCTATCTCTATAAACATGGAAATATCTACACCGCTATCTGTATAAACATGGAAATATCTACACCATGATCTGTATAAACATGGAAATATATACACCGCTATCTGTATAAACATGGCAATGTCGGCACTGCTATCTCTATAAACATGGAAATATCTACAAAGACATCTGTATAAACATGGAAATACCTACACAGTCATGTGTAGGAATATGTAAATATCTACACTGCCATCTGTATAAACATAGAAATATCTACACAGCCCTCTGTATAAATATGGAAATATCTGCATAGGCATCTGGGTAAACATGGAAATATCTGCACCGCTATGTGTATAAACATGGAAATATCTCCACTGCTCTCTGTATAAACATGGAAATATCTCCACCGTTATCTGTATAAGCATGGAAATATCTCCACCGTTATCTGTATAAACATGGATATATCTACAGCACCATCTCTATAAACATTGAAAAATCTACTCTGCCTTCTGTAAAAACATGGAAATATCTACACAGTCATCTGAATAAACATGGAAATATCTACACCACCATCTGTATAAACATGGAAATATCTACAATACCATCTGTCTACACATGGAAATATCTACACAGCCATCTGTATAAACATGGAATTATCTACACTGCCATCTGTAGAAAGATGGAAATATCTACACCGCTATCTCTATAAATATGGAAATATCTACACCGCCATCTCTATAAACATGAAAACATCTAAACTGCCATCTCCATAAAGATGGAAGTATCTACTCCACCATGTGTATAAACACGGAAATATCTACACCACCATCTGTGTAAACATGGAAATATCTACAGAGCCATCTGTATAAAAATGGAAATATCTACACCGCTATCTCTATAAACATGGAAATACCTACACCGCTATCTGTATAAACATGGAAATATCTACATTGATATCTGTATAAACAGGGAAATATCTCCACCGCTATCTGTATAAACATGGAAATATCTACACCGCTATCTGTATTAACATGGAAATATATACACCGCTATCGGTATAAACAAGGAAATATCTACACCGCCATCTTTAGAAACATGGAAATATCTATACCGCCATATGCAAAAACATGGAAATACCTACAATGCTACCTGTATAAATATGGAAATGTCTACACCGCTATCTCTATAAACATGGAAATACCTCCACCACTTGCACTATAAACATGGAAATATCTACACCGCCATCTCTGTAAACATGGAAATATTTATACCGCCATCTATGTAAACTTGAAAATATCTACACTGCCATATTCAGAAACATAGCTGTATCTACACCGCCATCTGTATAAACATGGAAATATCTACACCACTATCTGTATGAAGATGGAAATATTTAAACCGCTATCTCTATAAACATGGAAATATCTACACAGCTATCTCTATAAACATGGAAATATCTACACCGCCATCTCTATTAACATGGAAATATCTACACAGTCATCTGTATAAACCTGGAAATATCTACACTGTCATCTATATAAACATGGAAATATCTACAGAGAACTCTGTATAAACATGGAAATATCGGCACAGCCATCTGTATAAACATGGAAATATCTACACCACTATCTGTATAAACATGGAAATATATACACCGCTATCTGTATTAATGTGGACATATCTCCATTGCTATCTGTATAAACATGGACATATCTCCACCGCAATCTGTATAAACATGAAAAAATCTACACCGCTATCTCTATAAACATGGAAATATCTACACTGCCATCTGTCCAAACATGGAAATATCTACAGAGTCATCTGTAGAAACATGGAAATATCTACACCGCTATCTCTATAAACATGGAAATATCTACACCGCCATCTCTATAAACATGGAAATATCTACACCGCTATCTGTATAAATATGAAATATCTAAACCGCTATCTCTATAACAGTGGAAATATCCACACTGCTATCTGTATAAACATGGAAATATCCTCACTGCTATCACTATGAACATGGATATATGTACACCGCTATCTCTATAAACATGGAAATATCTACACCGCCATCTCTATAAACATGGAAATATCTACACCGCCATCTGTATAAACATGGAAATAACTACACCGCTATCTGTATAAACATGGAAATATCTACACCGCGATCTGTATAAACATGGAAATATCTACACCGTGATCTGTATAAACATGGAAATATCTAGACCGCTCTCTGTGTAAACATGGAAATATCTACACCGCGATCTGTGTAAACATGGAAATATCTACACCGCCATCTCTATAAACATGAAAATATCTACACCCCTATCTGTATAAACATGGAATTATCCACACAGCTATCTCTATAAACATGGAAAAATTAACACCGCTATCTCTATGCACATGGAAATATCTACACTGGCATCTCTATAAACATGGAAATATCTACACCACGATCAGTATAAACATTGAAATATCTACACCGCTATCTGCATAAACATGGAAATATCTCCACTGTTATCTCTATAAACATCGAAATATCTACACCGCCATCAGTATAAACATGGAAATACTTACAAAGTTATCTGTATAAACATGGAAATATCTACAATGCAATCTCTGTAAACATGGAAATATCTACACAGCTATCTGTGTAAAGTTGGAAATATCTACACCGCTGTCTGTGTATAGATGGCAATATCTACACCGCAATCTGTGCATAGATGGAAGCATCTACACCGCTATCTCTGTAAACATGGAAATACCTTCACCGCTATCTTTATAAACCTGGAAATATCTACACCGCCATCAGTATAAACATGGAAGTATCTACACCGCTATTTTTATAAATATGGAAATATGTCCACGGCTATCTGTATAAACCTGGAAATATCTACAAAGCTATCTGTATAAACATGGATATGTCTACAACGCTATCTGTGTAAACCTGGAAATATCTACGCAGCTATCTGTGTAAACTTGGAAATACCTACACAGCTGTCTGTGTAAAGATGGATATATCTGCACCACAATCTGTAAAAAGATGGAAATACATACACCGCTATATGTATAAACAAGGAAATATCTACACCGCCATCTGTATAAACATGGAAATATCTCCACCGCCATCTGTATAAACATGGAAATACCTGCACCGCTATCTGTATAAACATGGAAATAAGTCCACGGCTATCTGTATAAACATGGAAATATCTACATCGCTATCTGTATAAACATGGAAATATCTACACCGCCATATGTATAAACATGCAAATATCTACACAGCCATCTGTATAAACTTGGAAATAACTACACAACCATCTTTATAAACATGGAAATATCTACATTGCCATCTGTATACACGTGGAAATATCTACACAGCCATCTGTATAAGCATGGAAATATCTACACCGCTATCTGCAAAACATGGAAATACTTACAACGCTCTCTGTATAAACAGGGAATTACCTACATCGCTATCTGTATAAACAGGGAATATCTCCACTGCTATCTGTATTAACATGGAAATATCTACACCGCTATCTGTATAAACATGGAAATATCTACACGGCTATCTGTATAAACCTGGAAATATCTACACCGCTATCTGTACAAACACGGAAATATAAACACCGCCATCTGCATAAACATGTAAATATCTACACAGCCATTTGTATAAACATGGAAATAACTACACCACCATCTTTATAAACATGGAAATATCTACATTGCCATGTGTATACACGTGGAAATATCTACACAGCCATCTGTATCAGCATGGAAATATCTACACCGCTATCTGTATAAACATGGAAATATCTACACCGCTCTATGTATAATCATGGAAATATCTACATCGCTATCTGAATTAACAGGGAATATCTCCACTCCTATCTGTATAAACATGGAAATATCTACACCGCTATCTGTATAAACATGGAAATATCTACAAAGCTATCTGTATAAACATGGATATATCTACAACGCTATCTGTTTAAACCTGGAAATATCTACTCAACTATCTGTGTAAACTTGGAAATACCTACACAGCTATCTGTGTAAAGATGGAAATATCTACACCTCAATCTGTACAAAGATGTAAATATCTACACCGCTATCTCTGTAAACATGGAAATATCTACACCACCATCTGTATAAACATGGTAATATCTACACCGCCATCTGTGTAAACATGGAAATATCTACACTGCCATCTGTATAAACATGGAAATATCTACAAAGCGATCTCTATGAACATGGAAATGTCTACATCGCTATCTGTATAAACATGGAAATAGCCACATTGATATCTGTATAAACATGGAAGTATCTACACCGCTATGTGTATAAACATGGAAATATCTACAATGCAATCTCTGTAAACATGGAAATATCTACCCAGCTATCTGTGTAAAGTTGGAAATATCTACAACGCTGTCTGTGTAAAGATGGCAATATCTACACCGCAATCGGTGCAAAGACGGAAGCATCTACACCGCTATCTCCGTAAACATGGAAATACCTACACCGCTATCTGTATAAACCTGGAAATATCTACACCGCCATCTCTATCAAAATGGAAATATCTACACCGCCATCTGTATAATCATGGAAATATCTACACCGCCATGTGTATAAACATGGAAATATCTACACCACTATCTTTATAAACTTGGAAATAACTCCATCGCTATCTGTATAAACATGGAAATATCTACACCGCTATCTGTATAAACATGGAAATATCTACACGGCTATCTGTATAAACCTGGAAATATCTACACCGCTATCTGTATTAACATGGAAATATCTACATCGCTATCTGTATAAACATGGAAATATCTACACCGCTATCTGTACAAACATGGAAATATAAACACCGCAATCTGCATAAACATGTAAATATCTACACAGCCATTTGTATAAACATGGAAATAACTACACCACCATCTTTATAAACATGGAAATATCTACATTGCCATGTGTATACACGTGGAAATATCTACGCAGCCATCTGTATCAGCATGGAAATATCTACACCGCTATCTCTATAAACATGGAAATATCTACACCGCTCTATGTATAAACATGGAAATATCTACATCGCTATCTGAATAAACATGGAATATCTCCACTGCTATCTGTATAAACATGGAAATATCTACACTGCTAACTGTATAAACATGGAAATACCTACACCGCCATCTGTATAGACATGGAAATATCTACACTGCCATCTGTATAAACATGGAAATATCTACACAGCCATCTCTATAAACATGGAAATGTCTACATCTCTATCTGTATAAACATGGAAATAGCCACACTGCTATCTGTATAAACATGGAAATACCTACACAGCCATCTGTAAAGACATGGAAATATCTACACTGCCATCTTTACGCACATGGAAATATCTACACAGCCATCTGTATAAACATGGAAATAAATACACCGCTATCTCTCTACACATGGAAATACCTACACCGTTTTCAGTATAAACATGGAAACATCTACACCGCTGTCTGTATAAACACGGAAATATCTACACCCGTATCTGTATAAACTTCGAAATATCTCCACCGCCATCTGTGTAAACATGGAAATATCTCCACCGCTATCTTTATAAACATGGAAATAACTTCACTGCTATCTGTATAAACATGGAAATATCTACACCGCTATCTGTATAAACATTGAAATGTCTACACCGCTATCTGTATAAACTTGGAAATATCTACACCGCTATATGTATAAACATGGAAATATCTACACCGCTATCTGTATAAACATGGAAATATCTACACCGCTATCTGTATAAACATGGAAATATCTACACCTCTATCTGTATAAACATGGAAATATCTACACAGCTATCTGTATAAACATGGAAATATCTACACCGCTATCTGTATAAACATGGAAATATCTACACAGCTATCTGTGTAAAGTTGGATATATCTACACAGCTGTCTGTGTATAGATGGCAATAACTACACCGCAATCCGTGCAAAGATGGAAGCATCTACACCGCTATCTCTGTAAACATGCAAATACCTACACCGCTATCTGTATAAACCTGGAAATATCTACACCGCCATCTCTATCAAAATGGAAATATCTACACCGCCATCTGTATAAACATGGAAATATCTACACCACTATCTTTATATAGATGGAAATAACTCCACCGCTATCTGTATAAACATGGAAATATCGACATCGCTATCTGTATAAACATGGAAATATCTACACCGCGATCTGTACAAACATGGAAATATCTACACCGCGATCTGTATAAACATGGAAACTTCTTCACCACGATCTGTATATACATGGAAATATCTACACCGATATCTGTATAAACATGGAAATATCTACACCACCATCTGTATAAACATGGAAATATCTACACCGCCATCTATATAAACATGGAAATATCTACAATGCCATCTGTAGAAAGATGGAAATATCTACACGGCAATCTGTGTAAACATGGAAATATCTACACCGATATCTGTAAAAACATGGATATATCTACACCGCTATCTATATAAACATGGAAATATCTACAACGCGATATGTATAAACCTGGAAATATCTTCACCACGATCTGTATAAACATGGAAATAACTGCACCGCTATTTTTATAAACAAGCAAATATCTACACCGTGATCTGTATAAACATGGAAATAACTACACCGCCATCTCTATAAACATGGAAATATCTACACCGCCATCTGTATAAACATGGAAATACCTATACAGTCATCTGTATAAACATGGAAATATCTACAATGCCATCTGTATAAACATGGAAATACCTTCACTTCTATCTGTATAAACATGAATATATCTACACCGCCATCTTCAGAAACATGGATGTATCTACACCGCCATCTGTATAATCTTGGAAATATCTACACCACTATCTGTATAAACATGGAAATATCTTCACTTCTATCTGTATAAACATGAAAATACCTACACCGCTATCTCTATAGACATGGAAATATCTACACCGCTATCTGTATAAACATTGAAATATCTCCACTCCCATCTGTATAAAGATGGAAATATCTACACCGTGACCAGTAAAAACATGGAAATATCTACACCGCTATCTGTATAAACATGGAAGTAGCAACACCGCTATCTGTATATACATGGAAATATCTACAACGCTATCTCTATAAACATGAAAATACTTACACCACCATCTCTACAAACATGGAAATATTTACACCGCTATCTGTATAAACATAGAAATAACTACACCGCCATCTCTATAAACATGGAGTTATCTACACCGCCATCTGCATAAACATGGAAATATATACACAGACATCTGTATAAACTTGGGAATATCTACACTGACATCTGTAGAAAGATGGAAATATCTACAAAGCGATCTGTATAAACATGGGAATTTCAACACCGCTACCTGTATAAACATGGAAATATCCACACCGCTATCTATATCAACATGGAAATAACTTCACCGCAATCTGTATAAACATGGAAATATCTACACAGCAATCTGTGCAAAGATGGAAATATCTACACCGCAGTCTCTATAAACATGCAAATATCTAAACCGCTATCTGTATAAACATGGAAATAACTACACTGTTATCTGTATAAACATGGAAATTTTTACACCGCTATCTGTATAAACATGGAAATATCTCCACCGCTATCTTTATAAACACGTAATTACCTACACCGGTATCTTTAAAAACATGGAAATACCTACACAGCTATCTCTATAAACAATGAAATATCTACAACGCTATCTGTGTAAACATGGAAATATCTACACAGCTATCTGTGTAAGCATGGAAATATCTACAACGCTATCTGTGTAAACATGGAAATGTTTATAACGCTATCTGTGTAAACAGGGAAATATCTACACAGCTATCTGTAAAACGTGGAAATATCTACACCACTATCTGTATAACCCTGAAAATATCTACACCGCTATCTCTATCAACATGTAAATAACTACACCGCTATCTGTATAAACATGGAAATATCTACAATGATATCTCTGTAAACATGGAAATATCGACACAGGTATCTGTGTAAACTTGGAAATATCTACACCGCTATCTGTGTAAAGTTTGCAATGTCTACACCGCAATCTGTGCAAAGATGGAAATATCTTTACCGCTATATCTGTAAACATGGAAATATCTACACCGCTATATGTATAAACATGGAAATATATACACTGCCATCTGTATACACATGGAAATATCTACAGAGCCATCTGTATAAACATGGAAATATCTACACCGCTATCTCTATAAACATGGAAATATCTACACCGCTATCTGTATAAACATGGAATTATCTACACCATGATCTGTATAAACATGGAAATATATACACCGCTATCTGTATAAACATGGCAATGTCGGCACTGCTATCTCTATAAACATGGAAATATCTACAAAGACATCTGTATAAACATGGAAATACCTACACAGTCATGTGTAGGAATATTTAAATATCTACACTGCCATCTGTATAAACATAGAAATATCTACACAGCCCTCTGTATAAATATGGAAATATCTGCATAGGCATCTGGGTAAACATGGAAATATCTGCACCGCTATGTGTATAAACATGGAAATATCTCCACTGCTCTCTGTATAAACATGGAAATATCTCCACCGTTATCTGTATAAACATGGAAATATCTCCACCGTTATCTGTATAAACATGGAAATATCTACAGCACCATCTCTATAAACATTGAAAAATCTACACTGCCTTCTGTAAAAACATGGAAATATCTACACAGTCATCTGAATAAACATGGAAATATCTACACCACCATCTGTATAAACATGGAAATATCTACAATACCATCTGTCTACACATGGAAATATCTACACAGCCATCTGTATAAACATGGAATTATCTACACTGCCATCTGTAGAAAGATGGAAATATCTACACCGCTATCTCTATAAATATGGAAATATCTACACCGCCATCTCTATAAACATGAAAACATCTACACTGCCATCTCCATAAAGATGGAAGTATCTACTCCACCATGTGTATAAACACGGAAATATCTACACCACCATCTGTGTAAACATGGAAATATCTACAGAGCCATCTGTATAAAAATGGAAATATCTACACCGCTATCTCTATAAACATGGAAATACCTACACCGCTATCTGTATAAACATGGAAATATCTACATTGATATCTGTGTAAACAGGGAAATATCTCCACCGCTATCTGTATAAACATGGAAATATCTACACCGCTATCTGTATTAACATGGAAATATATACACTGCTATCTGTATAAACAAGGAAATATCTACACCGCCATCTTTAGAAACATGGAAATATCTATACCGCCATATGCAAAAACATGGAAATACCTACAATGCTACCTGTATAAATATGGAAATGTCTACACCGCTATCTCTATAAACATGGAAATACCTACACCACTTGCACTATAAACATGGAAATATCTACACCGCCATCTCTGTAAACATGGAAATATCTACACCGCCATCTATGTAAACTTGAAGATATCTACACTGCCATATTCAGAAACATGGCTGTATCTACACCGCCATCTGTATAAACATGGAAATATCTACACCACTATCTGTATGAAGATGGAGATATTTAAACCGCTATCTCTATAAACATGGAAATATCTACACAGCTATCTCTATAAACATGGAAATATCTACACCGCTATCTGTATAAACATGGAAATACCTATACAGTCATCTGTATAAACATGGAAATATCTACAATGCCATCTGTATAAACATGGAAATACCTTCACTTCTATCTGTATAAACATGAATATATCTACACCGCCATCTTCAGAAACATGGATGTATCTACACCGCCATCTGTATAATCTTGGAAATATCTACACCACTATCTGTATAAACATGGAAATATCTTCACTTCTATCTGTATAAACATGAAAATACCTACACCGCTATCTCTATAGACATGGAAATATCTACACCGCTATCTGTATAAACATTGAAATATCTCCACTCCCATCTGTATAAAGATGGAAATATCTACACCGTGACCAGTAAAAACATGGAAATATCTACACCGCTATCTGTATAAACATGGAAGTAGCAACACCGCTACCTGTATATACATGGAAATATCTACAACGCTATCTCTATAAACATGAAAATACTTACACCACCATCTCTACAAACATGGAAATATTTACACCGCTATCTGTATAAACATAGAAATAACTACACCGCCATCTCTATAAACATGGAGTTATCTACACCGCCATCTGCATAAACATGGAAATATATACACAGACATCTGTATAAACTTGGGAATATCTACACTGACATCTGTAGAAAGATGGAAATATCTACAAAGCGATCTGTATAAACATGGGAATTTCAACACCGCTACCTGTATAAACATGGAAATATCCACACCGCTATCTATATCAACATGGAAATAACTTCACCGCAATCTGTATAAACATGGAAATATCTACACAGCAATCTGTGCAAAGATGGAAATATCTACACCGCAGTCTCTATAAACATGCAAATATCTAAACCGCTATCTGTATAAACATGGAAATAACTACACTGTTATCTGTATAAACATGGAAATTTTTACACCGCTATCTGTATAAACATGGAAATATCTCCACCGCTATCTTTATAAACACGTAATTACCTACACCGGTATCTTTAAAAACATGGAAATACCTACACAGCTATCTCTATAAACAATGAAATATCTACAACGCTATCTGTGTAAACATGGAAATATCTACACAGCTATCTGTGTAAGCATGGAAATATCTACAACGCTATCTGTGTAAACATGGAAATGTTTATAACGCTATCTGTGTAAACAGGGAAATATCTACACAGCTATCTGTAAAACGTGGAAATATCTACACCACTATCTGTATAACCCTGAAAATATCTACACCGCTATCTCTATCAACATGTAAATAACTACACCGCTATCTGTATAAACATGGAAATATCTACAATGATATCTCTGTAAACATGGAAATATCGACACAGGTATCTGTGTAAACTTGGAAATATCTACACCGCTATCTGTGTAAAGTTTGCAATGTCTACACCGCAATCTGTGCAAAGATGGAAATATCTTTACCGCTATATCTGTAAACATGGAAATATCTACACCGCTATATGTATAAACATGGAAATATATACACTGCCATCTGTATACACATGGAAATATCTACAGAGCCATCTGTATAAACATGGAAATATCTACACCGCTATCTCTATAAACATGGAAATATCTACACCGCTATCTGTATAAACATGGAATTATCTACACCATGATCTGTATAAACATGGAAATATATACACCGCTATCTGTATAAACATGGCAATGTCGGCACTGCTATCTCTATAAACATGGAAATATCTACAAAGACATCTGTATAAACATGGAAATACCTACACAGTCATGTGTAGGAATATTTAAATATCTACACTGCCATCTGTATAAACATAGAAATATCTACACAGCCCTCTGTATAAATATGGAAATATCTGCATAGGCATCTGGGTAAACATGGAAATATCTGCACCGCTATGTGTATAAACATGGAAATATCTCCACTGCTCTCTGTATAAACATGGAAATATCTCCACCGTTATCTGTATAAACATGGAAATATCTCCACCGTTATCTGTATAAACATGGAAATATCTACAGCACCATCTCTATAAACATTGAAAAATCTACACTGCCTTCTGTAAAAACATGGAAATATCTACACAGTCATCTGAATAAACATGGAAATATCTACACCACCATCTGTATAAACATGGAAATATCTACAATACCATCTGTCTACACATGGAAATATCTACACAGCCATCTGTATAAACATGGAATTATCTACACTGCCATCTGTAGAAAGATGGAAATATCTACACCGCTATCTCTATAAATATGGAAATATCTACACCGCCATCTCTATAAACATGAAAACATCTACACTGCCATCTCCATAAAGATGGAAGTATCTACTCCACCATGTGTATAAACACGGAAATATCTACACCACCATCTGTGTAAACATGGAAATATCTACAGAGCCATCTGTATAAAAATGGAAATATCTACACCGCTATCTCTATAAACATGGAAATACCTACACCGCTATCTGTATAAACATGGAAATATCTACATTGATATCTGTGTAAACAGGGAAATATCTCCACCGCTATCTGTATAAACATGGAAATATCTACACCGCTATCTGTATTAACATGGAAATATATACACTGCTATCTGTATAAACAAGGAAATATCTACACCGCCATCTTTAGAAACATGGAAATATCTATACCGCCATATGCAAAAACATGGAAATACCTACAATGCTACCTGTATAAATATGGAAATGTCTACACCGCTATCTCTATAAACATGGAAATACCTACACCACTTGCACTATAAACATGGAAATATCTACACCGCCATCTCTGTAAACATGGAAATATCTACACCGCCATCTATGTAAACTTGAAGATATCTACACTGCCATATTCAGAAACATGGCTGTATCTACACCGCCATCTGTATAAACATGGAAATATCTACACCACTATCTGTATGAAGATGGAGATATTTAAACCGCTATCTCTATAAACATGGAAATATCTACACAGCTATCTCTATAAACATGGAAATATCTACACCGCCATCTCTATTAACATGGAAATATCTACACAGTCATCTGTATAAACCTGGAAATATCTACACTGTCATCTATATAAACATGGAAATATCTACAGAGAACTCTGTATAAACATGGAGATATCGGCACAGCCATCTGTATAAACATGGAAATATCTACACCGCTATCTGTATAAACATGGAAATATCTACACCGCTATCTGTATTAATGTGGACATATCTCCATTGCTATCTGTATAAACATGGACATATCTCCACCGCAATCTGTATAAACATGAAAAAATCTACACCGCTATCTCTATAAACATGGAAATATCTACACTGCCATCTGTCCAAACATGGAAATATCTACAGAGTCATCTGTAGAAACATGGAAATATCTACACCGCTATCTCTATAAACATGGAAATATCTACACCGCCATCTCTATAAACATGGAAATATCTACACCGCTATCTGTATAAATATGAAATATCTAAACCGCTATCTCTATAACAGTGGAAATATCCACACTGCTATCTGTATAAACATGGAAATATCCTCACTGCTATCACTATGAACATGGATATATGTACACCGCTATCTCTATAAACATGGAAATATCTACACCGCCATCTCTATAAACATGGAAATGTCTACACCGCCATCTGTATAAACATGGAAATAACTACACCGCTATCTGTATAAACATGGAAATATCTACACCGCGATCTGTATAAACATGGAAATATCTACACCGTGATCTGTACAAACATGGAAATATCTAGACCGCTCTCTGTGTAAACATGGAAATATCTACACCGCGATCTGTGTAAACATGGAAATATCTACACCGCCATCTCTATAAACATGAAAATATCTACACCCCTATCTGTATAAACATGGAATTATCCACACAGCTATCTCTATAAACATGGAAAAATTAACACCGCTATCTCTATGCACATGGAAATATCTACACTGGCATCTCTATAAACATGGAAATATCTACACCACGATCAGTATAAACATTGAAATATCTACACCGCTATCTGCATAAACATGGAAATATCTCCACTGTTATCTCTATAAACATCGAAATATCTACACCGCCATCTGTATAAACATGGAAATACTTACAAAGTTATCTGTATAAACATGGAAATATCTACAATGCAATCTCTGTAAACATGGAAATATCTACACAGCTATCTGTGTAAAGTTGGAAATATCTACACCGCTGTCTGTGTATAGATGGCAATATCTACACCGCAATCTGTGCATAGATGGAAGCATCTACACCGCTATCTCTGTAAACATGGAAATACCTTCACCGCTATCTGTATAAACCTGGAAATATCTACACCGCCATCAGTATAAACATGGAAGTATCTACACCGCTATTTTTATAAACATGGAAATAAGTCCACGGCTATCTGTATAAACCTGGAAATATCTACAAAGCTATCTGTATAAACATGGATATGTCTACAACGCTATATGTGTAAACCTGGAAATATCTATGCAGCTAAGTGTGTAAACCTGGAAATACCTACACAGCTGTCTGTGTAAAGATGGATATATCTGCACCGCAATCTGTAAAAAGATGGAAATACATACACCGCTATATGTATAAACAAGGAAATATCTACACCGCCATCTGTATAAACATGGAAATATCTCCACAGCCATCTGTATAAACATGGAAATACCTGCACCGCTATCTGTATAAACATGGAAATAAGTCCACGGCTATCTGTATAAACATGGAAATATCTACATCGCTATCTGTATAAACATGGAAATATCTACACCGCCATATGTATAAACATGCAAATATCTACACAGCCATCTGTATAAACTTGGAAATAACTACACAACCATCTTTATAAACATGGAAATATCTACATTGCCATCTGTATACACGTGGAAATATCTACACAGCCATCTGTATAAGCATGGAAATATCTACACCGCTATCTGCAAAACATGGAAATACTTACAACGCTCTCTGTATAAACAGGGAATTACCTACATCGCTATCTGTATAAACAGGGAATATCTCCACTGCTATCTGTATTAACATGGAAATATCTACACCGCTATCTGTATAAACATGGAAATATCTACACGGCTATCTGTATAAACCTGGAAATATCTACAACGCTAACTGTACAAACACGGAAATATAAACACCGCCATCTGCATAAACATGTAAATATCTACACAGCCATTTGTATAAACATGGAAATAACTACACCACCATATTTATAAACATGGAAATATCTACATTGCCATGTGTATACACGTGGAAATATCTACACAGCCATCTGTATCAGCATGGAAATATCTACACCGCTATCTGTATAAACATGGAAATATCTACACCGCTCTATGTATAATCATGGAAATATCTACATCACTATCTGAATTAACAGGGAATATCTCCACTCCTATCTGTATAAACATGGAAATATCTACACCGCTATCTGTATAAACATGGAAATGTCTACACCGCTATCTGTATAAACTTGGAAATATCTACACCGCTATCTGTATAAACATGGAAATATCTACACCTCTATCTGTATAAACATGGAAATATCTACACCGCTATCTGTATAAACATGGAAATATCTACACCGCTATCTGTATAAACATGGAAATATCTACACAGCTATCTGTGTAAAGTTGGATATATCTACACAGCTGTCTGTGTATAGATGGCAATAACTACACCGCAATCCGTGCAAAGATGGAAGCATCTACACCGCTATCTCTGTAAACATGGAAATACCTACACCGCTATCTGTATAAACCTGGAAATATCTACACCGCCATCTCATTCAAAATGGAAATATCTACACCGCCATCTGTATAAACATGGAAATATCTACACCACTATCTTTATATAGATGGAAATAACTCCACCGCTATCTGTATAAACATGGAAATATCTACACCGCTATCTGTATAAACATGGAAATATCTACACGGCTATCTGTATAAACCTGGAAATATCTACACCGCTATCTGTATTAACATGGAAATATCTACATCGCTATCTGTATAAACATGGAAATATCTACACCGCTATCTGTATAAACATGGAAATGTCTACACCGCTATCTGTATAAACTTGGAAATATCTACACTGCTATCTGTATAAACATGGAAATATCTACACCGCTATCTGTATAAACATGGAAATAGCTACACCTCTATCTGTATAAACATGGCAATATCTACACCGCTATCTGTATAAACATGAAAATATCTACACCGCTATCTGTATAAACATGGAAATATCTACACGGCTATCTGTATAAACCTGGAAATATCTACACCGCTATCTGTATTAACATGGAAATATCTACATCGCTATCAGTATAAACATGGAAATATCTACACCGCTATCTGTACAAACATGGAAATATAAACACCGCCATCTGCATAAACATGTAAATATCTACACAGCCATTTGTATAAACATGGAAATAACTACACCACCATCTTTATAAACATGGAAATATCTACATTGCCATGTGTATACACGTGGAAATATCTACACAGCCATCTGTATCAGCATGGAAATATCTACACCGCTATCTGTATAAACATGGAAATATCTACACCGCTCTATGTATAAACATGGAAATATCTACATTGCTATCTGAATAAACAGGGAATATCCCCACTGCTATCTGTATAAACATGGAAATATCTACACCGCTAACTGTATAAACATGGAAATATCTACAAAGCTATCTGTATAAACATGGATATATCTACAACGCTATCTGTTTAAACCTGGAAATATCTACTCAACTATCTGTGTAAACTTGGAAATACCTACACAGCTATCTGTGTAAAGATGGAAATATCTACACCTCAATCTGTACAAAGATGTAAATATCTACACCGCTATCTCTGTAAACATGGAAATATCTACACCACCATCTGTATAAACATGGTAATA
Organism: Pan paniscus; assembly: GCF_029289425.2. Taxonomy (NCBI): domain Eukaryota; kingdom Metazoa; phylum Chordata; class Mammalia; order Primates; family Hominidae; genus Pan; species Pan paniscus. Next base: position 3,006,507 of record NC_073256.2, read on the forward strand.
TCTACACCGACATCTGTGTAAACATGGAAATATCTACACTGCCATCTGTATAAACATGGAAATATCTACAAAGCGATCTCTATGAACATGGAAATGTCTACATCGCTATCTGTATAAACATGGAAATAGCCACATTGATATCTGTATAAACATGGAAGTATCTACACCGCTATGTGTATAAACATGGAAATATCTACAATGCAATCTCTGTAAACATGGAAATATCTACACAGCTATCTGTGTAAAATTGGAAATATCTACAACGCTGTCTGTGTAAAGATGGCAATATCTACACCGCAATCGGTGCAAAGACGGAAGCATCTACACCGCTATCTCCGTAAACATGGAAATACCTACACCGCTATCTGTATAAACCTGGAAATATCTACACCGCCATCTCTATCAAAATGGAAATATCTACACCGCCATCTGTATAATCATGGAAATATCTACACCGCCATCTGTATAAACATGGAAATATCTACACCGCTATCTTTATAAACTTGGAAATAACTCCTTCGCTATCTGTATAAACATGGAAATATCTACACCGCTATCTGTATAAACATGGAAATATCTACACGGCTATCTGTATAAACCTGGAAATATCTACACCGCTATCTGTATTAACATGGAAATATCTACATCGCTATCTGTATAAACATGGAAATATCTACACCGCTATCTGTACAAACATGGAAATATAAACACCGCCATCTGCATAAACATGTAAATATCTACACAGCCATTTGTATAAACTTGGAAATAACTACACCACCATCTTTATAAACATGGAAATATCTACATTGCCATGTGTATACACGTGGAAATATCTACACAGCCATCTGTATCAGCATGGAAATATCTACACCGCTATCTGTATAAACATGGAAATATCTACACCGCTCTATGTATAAACATGGAAATATCTACATCGCTATCTGAATAAACAGGGAATATCTCCACTGCTATCTGTATAAACATGGAAATATCTACACCGCTAACTGTATAAACATGGAAATATCTACAAAGCTATCTGTATAAACATGGATATATCTACAACGCTGTCTGTTTAAACCTGGAAATATCTACTCAACTATCTGTGTAAACTTGGAAATACCTACAAAGCTATCTGTGTAAAGATGGAAATATCTACACCTCAATCTGTACAAAGATGTAAATATCTACACCGCTATCTCTGTAAACATGGAAATATCTACACCACCATCTGTATAAACATGGTAATATCTACACCGCCATCTGTGTAAACATGGAAATATCTACACTGCCATCTGTATAAACATGGAAATATCTACAAAGCGATCTCTATGAACATGGAAATGTCTACATCGCTATCTGTATAAACATGGAAATAGCCACATTGATATCTGTATAAACATGGAAGTATCTACACCGCTATGTGTATAAACATGGAAATATCTACAATGCAATCTCTGTAAACATGGAAATATCTACACAGCTATCTGTGTAAAGTTGGAAATATCTACAACGCTGTCTGTGTAAAGATGGCAATATCTACACCGCAATCGGTGCAAAGATGGAAGCATCTACACCGCTATCTCCGTAAACATGGAAATACCTACACCGCTATCTGTATAAACCTGGAATTATCTACACCGCCATCTCTATCAAAATGGAAATATCTACACCGCCATCTGTATAATCATGGAAATATCTACACCGCCATCTGTATAAACATGGAAATATCTACACCGCTATCTTTATGAACTTGGAAATAACTCCATCGCTATCTGTATAAACATGGAAATATCTACAAAGCTATCTGTATAAACATGGAAATATCTACACCGTCATCTGAATAAACATGGAAATCACTACACCGCTATCTGTATAAATATGGAATTATCTACACTGCTATCTCTATAAACATGGAAATATATACACCGCTATCGGTATAAACTTAGAAATAACTTCACCGGTATCTGTATAAACATGGAAACAACTAAGCCATTATCTGTATAAACATGGAAATATCTACACCGCAATCTTTGCAAAGATGGAAATATCTACAACACTATCTCTATAAACATGGAATTATATGCACCGCTCTCTGTATAAACATGGAAATATCTAAACCGCTATCTGTATAATCATGGAATTATCTACAAGGCTATCTCTATAAATATGGAAATATTTACACCGCCATCTGTATAAAGATGGAAAAATCTCCACCGTGAGCTGTATAAACATGGAAATATCTACACCGCTATCTGTATAAACATGAAAATAGCAACATCACTATCGGTATAAAAATGGAAATATCTAAACCGCTATCTGTATAAACATTGATATATCTACACCACTATCTCTATAAACATGGAAATACCTACACCGCCATCTCTATAAACATGGAATTATCTACACCGATATCTCTATAAACTTAGAAATATGTACTCTGCCATCTTTATAAACATGAAAATATCTACACCGTCATCAGCATAAACATGGAAATAACTTCACCGCCGTCTGTATAAATATGGAATTATCTACACCGCCATCTCTATAAACATAGAAATATCTACACTGCCATCTGTAGAAAGATGGAAATATCTTCACCGAGATCTGCATAAACACGGTAATATCTACACCTCTACCTGTATAAACATGAAAATGTCTACACCGCTATCTGCATAAACATGGAAATACCTACACTGCCATCTGTATAAACATGGAAATACCTGCACTGCTAGCAGAATAAATATGGAAATGTCTACACCGCTATGTGTATAAACATGGAAATATCAACACCACTATCTGTTTAAGCATGAAAATATCTACACCGCTATCTGAATAAACTTGGAAATATCTACACCACTATCTTTATGAACATGGAAATACCTACACCACCATCTCTATAAACATGGAATTATCTACACCGCTATCTCTATAAACATAGAAATATCTACACCGCCATCTCTATAAACATGGAAATATCTACACCGCAGTCTGCATAAACATGGAAATATCTACACCGCGATCTGTATAAACATGGAAATATCTACACCTCTACCTGTATAAACATGCAAATATCTACACCACTATCTGTATAAACATGGAAATAACTACACCGCTATCTCTATGAATATGGAAATATCTACACGGCTATCTCCATAAACATGGAAAAATCTACACCACGATCTGTATAAACATGGAAATATCTCCACCGATATCTGTATAAACATGGAAACATCTACACCGCTATCTGTATAAACATAGAAATATCTACACCGCTCTCTGTATAAACATGGAAAAATCTACAACACTATCTCTGTAAACACGGAAATATCTACACAGCTATCTGTGTAAACATGGAAATATCTACACCGCTATCTGTAAAAACATGGAAACATATACAACACGATCTGTATAAAAATGGAAATATCTACATCGCCATCTGTATTAACATGAAAATATCTGCACCGCCCTCTGTATAAACATAGAAATATCTACACTGCCTTCGGTATAAACATGGAAATACCTACACAGTTATCTGTATAAACATGGAAACATCTAAACCACTATCTGTGTAAACATGGAAATATCCACACCGCAATCTGCGTAAACATGGAAATATCTACACCGCTATCTTTGTAAAGATGGAAATATCTACACTGCAATCTGTGCAAAGATGGAAATATCTAAACCGCTATCTGTGTAAACATGGTAATATCTACACCACTGTCTGTATAAACATGGAAATATCCACAACGCTATCTGTATATACATGGAAATATCTACACTGCCATCTGTGAAAACATGGAAATAACTACACCGCCATCTGTATAAACATGGAAATATCTACACAACTATCAGTAAAACGTGGAAATACCTACACCGTTATCTGTATAAACGTGGAAATATCTACACCGCTATCTGTATAAACGTGGAAATATCTACACCTCTATCTGAATAAAGATGAAAATATATACAAAACTATATGTGTAAACATGGAAATATCTACACAGCTATCTGTGTAGACTTGGAAATATCTACACAATTATCTATGTAAAGACGGAAATATGTACACTGCAATCTGTTCAAAGACGGAAATATCTACTCCGCTATCTCTGTAAACATGGAAATATCTACACCGCTATCTGTATAAACATGGAAATACCTACACCGCTTTCTGTATAAACATGGAAATATCTACACCGCTGTCTCTATAAACATGGAATTACCAACACCGCTATCTGCATAAACATGGAAATATCTACAACGCTATCTGTATAAACATATAAATAACTACGCCGCTATCACTATAAACATGGAAATACCTACACCATTATCTCTATAAACATGGAAATATCTACACCGCTATCTCTATAAAAGCGGAAATATCTACACCGCCATTCTATAAACTTGGAAATATCTATACCGCCATCTGCATAAACATGGAAATGTCTACACCACCATCTGCATAAACATGGAAATATCCACACGGCCATGTGTATAAACATCGAAATGTTTTCACAACTATCTTTAAAACGTGGAAATATCTACACCGCTCTCTGTATAAACGTGGAAATATCTGCACTGCTATCTCTATAAACGTGGAAATATCTACAACATTATCTGTATAGACGTGGAAATATCTAAACTGCTATCTGTATAAATGTGGAAATATCTACACTGCTAACTGTATAAACATGGAAATACCTACACCGCCATCTGTATAAACATGGAAACATCTATACTGCCATCTGTATAAACATGGAAATATCTACACAGCCATCTCTATAAACATGGAAATGTCTACATCTCTATGTGTATAAACATGGAAATAGCCACACTGCTATCTGTATAAACATGGAAATACCTACACAGCCATCTGTAAAAACATGGAAGTATCTACACTGCCATCTTTACGCACATGGAAATATCTACACAGCCATCTGTATAAACATGGAAATAAATACACCGCTATCTCTCTACACATGGAAATACCTACACCGTTTTCAGTATAAACATGGAAACATCTACACCGCTGTCTGTATAAACACGGAAATATCTACACCCGTATCTGTATAAACTTCGAAATATCTCCACCGCCATCTGTGTAAACATGGAAATATCTCCACCGCTATCTTTATAAACATGGAAATAACTTCACTACTATCTGTATAAACATGGAAATATCTACACCGCTATCTGTATAAACATGGAAATGTCTACACAGCTATCTGTATAAACTTGGAAATATCAACACCGCTATCTGTATAAACATGGAAATATCTACACCGCTATCTGCATAAACATGGAAATATCTAAATCGCTATCTGTAAAAACATGGAAATATCTACACCGCCATCTGTATAAACATGGAAATATCTACACAACTATCTGTAAAACGTGGAAATACCTACACCATTATCTGTATAAACGTGGAAATATCTACACCGCTATCTGTATAAACGTGGAAATATCTACACCTCTATCTGTATAAAGATGAAAATATATACAAAACTATATGTGTAAACACGGAAATATCTACACAGCTATCTGTGTAGACTTGGAAATATCTACACAATTATCTATGTAAAGACGGAAATATGTACACTGCAATCTGTTCAAAGACGGAAATATCTACTCCGCTATCTCTGTAAACATGGAAATATCTACACCGCTATCTGTATAAACATGGAAATACCTACACCGCTTTCTGTATAAACATGGAAATATCTACACCGCTGTCTCTATAAACATGGAATTACCAACACCGCTATCTGCATAAACATGGAAATATCTACAACGCTATCTGTATAAACATATAAATAACTATGCCGCTATCACTATAAACATGGAAATACCTACACCATTATCTCTATAAACATGGAAATATCTACACCGCTATCTCTATAAAAGCGGAAATATCTGCACTGCCATTCTATAAACTTGGAAATATCTATACCGCCATCTGCATAAACATGGAAATGTCTACACCACCATCTGCATAAACATGGAAATATCCACACGGCCATGTGTATAAACATCGAAATGTTTTCACAACTATCTTTAAAACGTGGAAATATCTACACCGCTCTCTGTATAAACGTGGAAATATCTGCACTGCTATCTCTATAAACGTGGAAATATCTACAACATTATCTGTATAGACGTGGAAATATCTAAACTGCTATCTGTATAAATGTGGAAATATCTACACTGCTAACTGTATAAACATGGAAATACCTACACCGCCATCTGTATAAACATGGAAATATCTACACTGCCATCTGTATAAACATGGAAATATCTACACAGCCATCTCTATAAACATGGAAATGTCTACATCTCTATCTGTATAAACATGGAAATAGCCACACTGCTATCTGTATAAACATGGAAATAACTACACAGCCATCTGTAAAAACATGGAAATATCTACACTGCCATCTTTACGCACATGGAAATATCTACACAGCCATCTGTATAAACATGGAAATAAATACACCGCTATCTCTCTACACATGGAAATACTTACACCGTTTTCAGTATAAACATGGAAACATCTACACCGCTGTCTGTATAAACACGGAAATATCTACACCCGTATCTGTATAAACTTCGAAATATCTCCACCGCCATCTGTGTAAACATGGAAATATCTCCACCGCTATCTTTATAAACATGGAAATAACTTCACTGCTATCTGTATAAACATGGAAATATCTACACCGCTATCTGTGTAAACATGGAAATGTCTACACAGCTATCTGTATAAACATGGAAATATCTACACCGCTATCTGTATAAACATGGAAATATCTACACCGCTATCTGTATAAATATGGAAATATCTACACTGCTATCTTTATGAACATGCAAATATCTACACAGTCATCTGTATAAAAATGTAAATAACTACACTGCCATCTGTGGAAAGATGGAAATATCTACACCACGATCTGCGTAAACATGGAAATATCTACACCGCTACCAGTATAAATATGGAAAAATCTACACTGCTATCTGTATAAACATGGAAATATCTACACCGCTATATGTATAAACATGGAAATAACTACATCGCTATCTCCATAAACATGGAGATATCTACACCGCCATCTGTATAAACATGCAAATATCTACGCAGTCATCTGCATAAACATAGAAATATCTACACCACCATCTCTATAAACATGGAAATATCTACACTGCCATCTGTATACACATGGAAATACCTACACAGTCATCTGTGTAAACACGGAAATATCTACTCCTCTATCTCTATAAACATGGAAATATCTACATGCTATATCGATAAAGATGGAAATATCTAAACTGCAATCTCTATAAACATGGAAATATCTACACCACTATCTGTATAAATAGGGAAATATCTACACCGCTGTCTCTATAAACGTCGAAATGTCTACACCGCTATCTGTATAAACATGGAAATATCCACATGGCTATGTCTATAAACATGGAAATGTCTGCACTGCAATCTGTATAAACATGGAAATATCTACACAGTCATCTGTATAAACGTGGAAATATCTACACCACTATCAATATAAACATGGAAAACCTACCCTGCCATCTGTATAAACGTGGAATTATCTGCAAAGCCACCTGCATAAACATGGAAATATCTACACAGCCATCTCTATAAATATGGAAATATCTACACCTCCATCTGTATAAACATGGAATTGTCTACACTGCTATCTGTATAAACATGGAAATATCTACACAGCCATCTCTATAAACATGGAAATATCTCAACCGTTATCTGTATAAACATTGAAATATCTAAACCGCTATCTGTATAAACATGGAAATATCTGCACAGCTATCACTATAAACATGGAAATTACTACACCGTGATCTGTATAAACATGGAAATATTTACACCGCTATCTGTATAAACATGGAAATATCTACACCGGTATCTGTATAAACATGGAAATATCTACACCACGATCTGTATAAACATGGAAATATTTACACCGCTATCTATATAAACATGGAAATATCTGCACCGCTATCTCAATAAACATGGAAATATCTACAAAGCCATCTGTATAAACATGGAAATAACTACACAGTCATGTGTAGGAACATGGAAATATCTACACTGCCATCTGTATAAACATGGAAATATGTACAGAGCCCTCTGTATAAATATGGAAATATCTGCATAGGCATCTGTATAAACATGGAATTTTCTGCACCGCTATCTGTATAAACATGGAAATACCAACACGGCTGTCTCTATAAACATGGAAATATGTACACCGCAATGTGTATAAACATGGAAATATCTCCACTGCTGTCTGTATAAACATGGAAATATCTACACCGTGATCTGTATAAACATGGAAATATCTACACCGTTATCTGTATAAATACCTAAATATCTACACCGCTATCTCTATAAACATGGAAATACCTACACCGCCATCTGTATAAACATGGAAATACCTACAAAGTCAACTGTATAAACATGGAAATATCTACACAGCCATCTGTATAAACATGGAAATATCTATACAGCCATCTGTATATACATGGAAATATCTACTCCGCTATCTGTATAAACATGGAAATAACTACACCGCTATTTGTAGAAACAAGGAAATATCTACACCGCCATCTTTTTAAACATGGAAATATATACACAGACATCTGTTTATACATGGAAATATCTACACCGCTATTTGTGTAAAGACAGAAATATCTGCAGCGCAATCTGTGCAAACATGGAAATATTTACACCGCTATCTCTATAAACATGGAAATATCTGCACCGGTATCTGTATAAATATGGAAATATCTACACCGCTATCTCTGTAAACATGGAAATAACTACACCGCCATCTGTTTAAACATGGAAATATCTACACAGTCGTCTGTATATACATGGAAATATCTACACCATCATCTCTATAAACATGGAAATATCTACACTGCCATGTGTATACACATGGAAATATCTACACAGCCATCAGTATAAACTTGGAAATATCTGCACCGCTATCTGAATACACAAGGAAATACCTACACCGCTATCTCTATAAACATGGAAAGATCTACACTGCTATCTGTATAAACATGGAAATATGTACACCGCTATCTGCATAAACATGGAATTATCTACAACGCTATCTCTACAAACCTTGAAATATCTACACCACCATCTCTATGAACATTAAAATATCTACACCGCCATCAGCATAAACATGGAAATAACTTCACCACCTTCTGTATAAACATGGAATTATCAACACTGCCATCTCTATAAACATTGAAATATCTACACTGCCAGCTGTAGAAAGATGGAAATATCTATTCCGACATCTGCCTAAACATGGAAATATCTACATCTCTATCTGTATAAACATTTAAATATCTAAACTGCTATCTGTATAAATATGGAAATATCTACACCGCTATCTCTATGAACATGGAAATGTCTACACCGCTTTCTTTATAAACATTGAAATATCTAAACCGCCATCTGTATGAACATGGAAATAACTACACAGTCAGCTGTATAAACATGGAAATTTCTACACCACTATATGTCTAAACATGGAAATATTTACACTGCTATCTGTATAAACATTGAAATATCTACAAAGCCATCTCTATAAACATGGAAATATCTACACCGCTATCTGTATAAACATGGAAATATCGACACCACGATCTGTATAAACATGGAAATATATACAACGCTATCTGTATAAACATGGAAATATCTACACCGCTATCTGTTTAAACATGGAAATATCTACACCACCATCTGTGTAAACATGGAAATATCTACACCGCTCTCTGTATAAACATGGAAATAACTACAGCGCTACCTGTATAAACATGGAAATATATACACCGCTATCTGTATAAATATGGAAATAAATACACTGCTATCTGTATTAACATGGAAATGTCTACACCACTATCTGCATATACATGGAAATACCTACAACGCTCTCTGTATAAACATGGAAATATCTACACTGCTATCTGTATAAACATGGAAGTATCTACACTGCTATCTGTATAAACATGGGAAAATCTACACCGCTATCTGTAAACATGGAAATATCTACAAAGCAATCTGTATAAACATGGAAATATCTACAACGCTATCAGTGTAAACCTGGAAATATCTACGCAGCTATCTGTGTAAACTTGGAAATACCCACACAGCTATCTGTGTAAAGATGGAAATATGTACACCGCAATCTGTACAAAGATGGAAATATCTACACCGCTATCTCTGTAAACATGGAAATATCTACATCGCTATCTGTATAAACACGGAAAATCTACACCGCTATATGTATAAACAAGGAAATATCTATACCGTCAGCTGTATAAACATGGAAATATTTACACCGCCATCTGTATAAACATGGAAATACCTACACCGCTATCTGTATAAACATGGAAATATCTACACAGCCATCTCTATAAACATGGAAATATCTACATCGCCATCTGTATAAACATGGAAATGGCCACACTCCTATCTGTATAAACATGGAAATATCTACACCGCCATCTGTAAAAACATGGAAGTATCTACACTGCCATCTTTATACAAATGGAAATATCTACACAGCCATCTGTAGAAACATGGAACTATCTACACCGCTATCTCTATAAACATGGAAATACCTACACCGTTTTCAGTATAAACACGGAAATATCTACACCGCTATCTGTATAAACACGGAAATATCTACACCGGTATCTGTATAAACTTGGAAATATCTCCACCGCCATCTGTATAAAGATGGAAATATCTCCACCGCTATCTTTATAAACATTGTAATAACTCGACCGCTATCTGTATAAACATGGAAATCTCTACACCGATATCTGTATAATCATGGAAATATCTACACGGCTATCTGTATAAACATGGAAATATCTACACCGCAATCTGTATAAACATAGAAATATCTACACCGCTATCTGTATAAACATGGAAATATCTACACCGCTATGTGAATAAACATGGAAATATCTACACCGCTATTGGTATAAACATGGAAATATCTACAATGCAATCTCTGTAAACCTGGAAATAACTACACAGCTATCTGTGTAAAGTTGGAAATATCTACACCAATATCTGTGTAAAGATAGCAATATCTACAACGCAATCTATGCAAAGATGGAAACTTCTACACCGCTATCTCTGTAAACATGGAAATAACTACACCGATATCTGTATAAACAGGGAAATATCTACACCTCTATCTGTATAAACATGGAAATATCTACACCTCTATCTGTAAAAATATGGAAATATCTACACCGCTATCTGTATAAACATGGAAATAACTACACCGCTATCTGTATAAACATGGAAATATCTACACCGCTCTCTGTATAAACATGGAAATATCTACATCGCCATCTGTACAAACAGGGAATATCTCCACTGCTATCTGTACTAACATGGAAATAACTACACTGATATCTGTATAAACATGGAAATATCTACACAGCTATCTGTATAAACATGGAAATATCTACAATGCTATCTGTGTAAACAGGGAAATATCTACACAGCTATCTGTGTAAACTTGGAAATACCTACAGAGCTATCTGTGTAAAGATGGAAATGTCTACACTGCAATCAGTACAAAGTTGGAAATATCTACATCGCTATCACTGTAAACATGGAAATATCTATACCGCTGTCTGTATAATCATGGAAATATCTACACCGCCATCTGTATAAACGTGGAAATATCCACACTGCCATCTGTATAAACATGGAAATATCTACACAGCCATCTCTATAAACATGGAAATGTCTACATCGCTATCTGTATAAACATGGAAATAGCCACACTGCTATCTGTATAAACATGGAAATATCTACACCGCCATCTGTAAAAACATGGAAATATCTACACTGCCATCTTTATGCACATGGATATATCTACACAGCCATCTGTATAAACATGGAAATAAATACACCGCTATCTCCATAAACATGGAAATTCCTGCACCGTTTTCAGTATAAACATGGAAATAACTACACCGCTGTCTGTATAAACACGGAAATATCTACACCGGTATCTGTATAAACTTCGAAATATCTCCACCGCCATCTGTATAAACATGGACATATCTCCACCGCTATATTTATAAACATGGAAATAACTTCACCGCTATCTGTATAAACATGGAAATATCTACACCGCAATCGGTATAAACATGGAAAAATCTACACCGCTATCTGTATAAACATGAAAATATCTACAAAGCAATCTATATAAACATGGAAATATCTACAACGCTATCTGTGTAAACCCGGAAATATCTACGCAGCTATCAGTGTAAACTTGGAAATACCTACACAGCTATCTGTGTAAAGATGGAAATATCTACACCGCAATCTGTACAAAGATGGAAATATCTACACCGCTATCTCTCTAAACATGGAAATATCTACATTGCTATCTGTATAAACATGGAAATATCTTCACCGCTATATGTATAAACAAGGAAATATCTACACCGCCATCTGTATAAACATGGAAATATTTACACCGCAATCTGTATAAACATGGAAATACCTACACCGCTATCTGTATAAACATGGAAATATCTACACAGCCATCTCTATAAACATGGAAATATCTACATCGGTATCTGTATAAACATGGAAATGGCCACACTGCTATCTGCATGAACATGGAAATATCTACACCGCCATCTGTAAAAACATGGAGGTGTCTACACTGCCATCTTTACACACACGGAAATATCTACGCAGCCATCTGCAGAAACATGGACATATCTACACCGCTATCTCTATAAACATGGAAATACTTACACCGTTTTCAGTATAAACACGGAAATATGTACACCGCTATCTGTGTAAACACGGAAATATCTACACCGGTATTTGTATAAACTTGGAAATATCTCCACCGCCATCTGTATAAAGATGGAAATATCCCCACCGCTATCTTCATAAACATGGAAATAACTCGACCGCTATCTGAATAAAAATGGAAATATCTACACCGCTATCTGTATAAACATGGAAATATCTACACTGCTATCTGTAAAAACATGGAAATATCTACAACTCTATCTGTATATACATGGAAATATCTACACCGCTATCTGTATAAACATGGAAATATCTACAATGATATCTCTGTAAACAGGGAAATATCTTCACAGATATCTGTGTAAAGTTGGAAACATCTACACCGCTATGTGTGTATAGATGGCAATATCTACACCGCAATCTGTGCAAAGATGGAAACGTCTGCACTGCTATCTCTGTAAACAAGGAAATATCTACACCGCTATCGGTATAAACATGGAAATATCTACACCGCCATCTGTATCAAAATGGAAATATATACACCGCCATCTGTATGAACATGGAAATATCTACACTGCCATCTGTATAAACATGGAAATATCTACACCGCTATCTGTATAAATATGGAAATATCTACACAGCTATCTCTAATAAACATGGAAATATCTACACAGCTGTCTGTATAAACATGGAAATATCTACACTTCTATGTCTATAAACATGGAATTATCTACAATGCCAGCTGTATAAACATGCAAATATCTACACAGTCATCTGTATAAACATGCAAATAACTACACCAGAATCTTTATAAACATGGAAATATCTACACTGCCTTCTGTATACACATGGAATTATCTATACAGCCATCTGTATAAACATGGAATATCTACACCGCTATCTGCATAAACATGGAAATATCTACACCGATCTCTGTATAAACATGGAAATATGTACATCGCTATCTGTTTATACAGGGAATATCTCCACTGCTCTCTGTATAAACATGGAAATATCTACACCGCTAACTGTATAAACATGGAAATATCTACAAAGCTATCTGTATAAACATGGATATGTCTACAACGCTATCTGTGCAAACCTGGAAATATCTATGCAGCTATCTGTGTAAACTTGGAAATACCTACACAGCTGTCTGTGTGAAGATGGAAATATCTACACCGCAATCTGTACAAAGATGGAAATATCTACACCGCTATTTGTATAAACAAGGAAATACCTTCACCGCCATCTGTATAAACATGGAAAGATGTACACCGCCATCTGTATAAACATGGAAATGTCTACACTGCTATCTGTATAAACATGGAAGTATCTACACCGCTATCTGTATAAACATGGAAATATCTACAATGCAATCTCTGTAAACGTGGAAATATCTACACAGCTATCTGTGTAAAGTTGGAAATATCTTCACAGCTGTCTGTGTATAGATGGCAATAACTACATCACAATCTGTGCAAAGATGGAAGCATCTACACCGCTATCTCTGTAAACATGGAAATACCTACACCGCTATCTGTATGAACCTGGAAATATCTACACCGCCATCTCTATCAAAAAGGAAATATCTACTCCGCCATCTGTATAAACATGGAAATATCTACACCGCCATCTGTATAAACATGGAAATATCTACACCGCTATCTTTATAAAGATGGAAATAACTCCACCGCTATCTGTATAAACATGGAAATATCTACACTGCTATCTGTATAAACATGGAAATATCTACACGGCTGTCTGTATAAACCTGGAAATACCTACACCACTATCTGTATAAACATGGAAATATCAACAATGCAATCTCTGTAAACATGGATATATCTACACAGCTATCTGTGTAAAGTTGGAAATATCTACACCGCTGTCTGTGTATAGATGGCAATACCTACACCGCAATCTGTGCATAGATGGAAGCATCTACACCACTATCTCTGTAAACATGGAAATACCTTCACCGCTATCTGTGCATAGATGGAAGCATCTACACCGCTATCTCTGTAAACAAGGAAATACCTTCACCGCTATCTGTATAAACCTGGAAATAACTACAACACCATCTCTATCAAAATGGAAATATCTACACCGCCATCTGTATAAACATGGAAATATCTACACCGCCATCTGTATAAACATGGAAATATCTACACCGCTATCTTTATTAACATGGAAATAACTCCACCGCTATCTGTATAAACATGGAAATATCTACATCGCTATCTTTATAAACAAGAAAATTAGTCCACGGCTATCTGTATAAACATGGAAATATCTACAAAGCTATCTGTATAAACATGGATATGTCTACAACGCTATCTGTGTAAACCTGGAAATATCTACGCAGCTATCTGTGTAAACCTGGAAATACCTAGACAGCTGTCTGTGTAAAGATGGAAATATCTACACCACAATCTGTACAAAGATGGAAATATCTACACCGCTGTATGTATAAACAAGGAAATATCTACACCGCCATCTGTATAAACATGGAAATACCTACACCACCATTTGTATAAACATGGAAATACCTACACCGCTATCTGTATAAATATGGAAATATCTAAACCGCTATCTGTATAAAATTGGAAATACCTTCAACGCTATATGTATAAACATGGAAATATCTAAACCGCAATGTCTTTAAACATGGAAATATCAACACCGACATCACTATAAACATGAAAATATCTACACCGCTATCTCCAGAAACATGGAACTATCTACACCGCCATCTGTATAAACATGGAAATATCTACACCGCTATCTGTATAAACATGGAAGTATCTACACCGCTATCTGTATAAACATGGAAATAACTACAATGCAATCTCTGTAAACATGGAAATATCTACACAGCTATCTGTGTAAAGTTGGAAATATCTACACCGCTGTCTGTGTATAGATGGCAATATCTACACCGCAATCTGTGCATAGATGGAAGCATCTACACCGCTATCTCTGTAAACATGGAAATACCTTTGCCGCTATCTGTATAAACCTGGAAATATCTACACCGCCATCTCTATCAAAATGGAAATATCTATGCCGCCATCTGTATAAACATGGAAATATCTACACCGCCATCTGTATAAACATGGAAATATCTACACCGCTATCTTTGTTAACATGGAAATAAGTCCACCACTATCTGTATAAACATGGAGATATCTACACCGCTATCTTTATAAACATGGAAATAAGTCCATGGCTATCTGTATAAACATGGAAATATCTACACCTCTCTCTGTATAAACATGGAAATATCTACACAGCTATCTGTATAAATATGGAAATATCTACACCGCTATCTCTATGAACATGGAAATGTCTACACCGCTATCTTTGTAAACATGGAAATATCTAAACCGCCATCTGTATAAACCTGGAAATAACTACACAGTCGTCTGAATAAACATGGAAATATCTACACCACTATATGTCTAAACATGGAAATATTTACACTGCCATCTGTATAAACATTGAAATATCTACAAAGCCATCTCTATAAACATGGAAATATCTACACCGCTATCTGTATAAACATGGAAATATCGACACCACGATCTGTATAAACATGGAAATATATAGAACGCTATCTGTATAAACATGGAAATATCTACACCGCTATCTGTTTAAACATGGAAATATCTACACCGCCATCTGTGTAAACATGGAAATATCTACACCGCTCTCTGTATAAACATGGAAATAACTACACCGCTACCTCTATAAACATGGAAATATATACACCGCTATCTGTATAAATATGGAAATAAATACACTGATATCTGTATTAACATGGAAATGTCTACACCGCTATCTGCATATACATGGAAATACCTACAACGCTCTCTGTATAAACATGGAAATATCTACACTGCTATCTGTATAAACATGGAAGTATCTACACTGCTATCTGTATAAACATGGGAAAATCTACACCGCTATCTGTAAACATGGAAATATCTACAAAGCAATCTGTATAAACATGGAAATATCTACAACGCTATCTGTGTAAACCTGGAAATATCTACGCAGCTATCTGTGTAAACTTGGAAATACCCACACAGCTATCTGTGTAAAGATGGAAATATGTACACCGCAATCTGTACAAAGATGGAAATATCTACACCGCTATCTCTGTAAACATGGAAATATCTACATCGCTATCTGTATAAACACGGAAAATCTACACCGCTATGTGAATAAACATGGAAATATCTACACCGCTATTGGTATAAACATGGAAATATCTACACTGCTATCTGTATAAACATGGATATATCTACAGAGCTATCTGTATAAACATGGAAATATCTACAATGCAATCTCTGTAAACATGGAAATAACTACACAGCTATCTGTGTAAAGTTGGAAATATCTACACCAATATCTGTGTAAAGATAGCAATATCTACACCGCAATCTGTGCAAAGATGGAAACTTCTACACCGCTATCTCTGTAAACATGGAAATAACTACACCGCTATCTGTATAAACAGGGAAATATCTACACCTCTATCTGTATAAACATGGAAATATCTACACCTCTATCTGTAAAAATATGGAAATATCTACACCGCTATCTGTATAAACATGGAAATAACTACACCGCTATCTGTATAAACATGGAAATATCTACACCGCTCTCTGTATAAACATGGAAATATCTACATCGCCATCTGTACAAACAGGGAATATCTCCACTGCTATCTGTACTAACATGGAAATAACTACACTGCTATCTGTATAAACATGGAAATATCTACACAGCTATCTGTATAAACATGGAAATATCTACAACGCTATCTGTGTAAACAGGGAAATATCTACACAGCTATCTGTGTAAACTTGGAAATACCTACAGAGCTATCTGTGTAAAGATGGAAATGTCTACACTGCAATCAGTACAAAGTTGGAAATATCTACATCGCTATCACTGTAAACATGGAAATATCTATACCGCTGTCTGTATAATCATGGAAATATCTACACCGCCATCTGTATAAACGTGGAAATGTCCACACTGCCATCTGTATAAACATGGAAATATCTACACAGCCATCTCTATAAACATGGAAAAGTCTACATCGCTATCTGTATAAACATGGAAATAGCCACACTGCTATCTGTAAAAACATGGAAATATCTACACCGCCATCTGTAAAAACATGGAAATATCTACACTGCCATCTTTATGCACATGGATATATCTACACAGCCATCTGTATAAACATGGAAATAAATACACCGCTATCTGCATAAACATGGAAATATCTACACCGCTCTCTGTATAAACATGGAAATATCTACATCGCTATCTGTTTAAACATGGAAATATCTACACCGCTATCTGTATAAACATGGAAATAAGTCCACGGCTATCTGTATAAACCTGGAAATATCTACAAAGCTATCTGTATAAACATGGATATGTCTACAACGCTATATGTGTAAACCTGGAAATATCTACGCAGCTATCTGTGTAAACTTGGAAATACCTACACTGCTGTCTGTGTAAAGATGGATATATCTGCACCGCAATCTGTACAAAGATGGAAATACATACACCGCTATATGTATAAACAAGGAAATATCTACACCGCCATCTTTATAAACATGGAAATATCTCCACCGCCATCTGTATAAACATGGAAATACCTACACCGCTATCTGTATAAACATGGAAATAAGTCCATGGCTATCTGTATAAACATGGAAATATCTACATCGCTATCTGTATAAACATGGAAATATCTACACCGCCATATGTATACACATGCAAATATCTACACAGCCATCTGTATAAACTTGGAAATAACTACACAACCATCTTTATAAACATGGAAATATCTACATTGCCATCTGTATACACGTGGAAATATCTACACAGCCATCTGTATAAGCATGGAAATATCTACACCGCTATCTGCAAAACATGGAAATACCTACAACGCTCTCTGTATAAACAGGGAATTAACTACATCGCTATCTGTATAAACAGGGAATATCTCCACTGCTATCTGTATTAACATGGAAATATCTACACCGCTATCTGTATAAACATGGAAATATCTACGCAGCTATCTGTGTAAACTTGGAAATACCTACACTGCTGTCTGTGTAAAGATGGATATATCTGCACCGCAATCTGTACAAAGATGGAAATACATACACCGCTATATGTATAAACAAGGAAATATCTACACCGCCATCTTTATAAACATGGAAATATCTCCACCGCCATCTGTATAAACATGGAAATACCTACACCGCTATCTGTATAAACATGGAAATAAGTCCATGGCTATCTGTATAAACATGGAAATATCTACATCGCTATCTGTATAAACATGGAAATATCTACACCGCCATATGTATACACATGCAAATATCTACACAGCCATCTGTATAAACTTGGAAATAACTACACAACCATCTTTATAAACATGGAAATATCTACATTGCCATCTGTATACACGTGGAAATATCTACACAGCCATCTGTATAAGCATGGAAATATCTACACCGCTATCTGCAAAACATGGAAATACCTACAACGCTCTCTGTATAAACAGGGAATTAACTACATCGCTATCTGTATAAACAGGGAATATCTCCACTGCTATCTGTATTAACATGGAAATATCTACACCGCTATCTGTATAAACATGGAAATATCTACCCAGCTATCTGTGTAAACTTGGAAATACCTACACAGCTATCTGTGTAAAGATGGAAATGTCTTCACCGCAATCTGTACAAAGATGGAAGTATCTACACCGCTATCTCTGTAAACATGGAAATATCTACACCGCTATCTGTATAAACATGGAAACATCTACACCGCTGTCTGTATAAACTTGGAAATATCTACACCCGTATCTGTATAAACTTCGAAATATCTCCACCGCCATCTGTGTAAACATGGAAATATCTCCACCGCTATCTTTATAAAGATGGAAATAACTTCACTGCTATCTGTATAAACATGGAAATATCTACACCGCTATCTGTATAAACATGGAAATATCTACACAGCTATCTGTGTAAAGTTGGATATATCTACACAGCTGTCTGCGTATAGATGGCAGTAACTACACCGCAATCTGTGCAAAGATGGAAGCATCTACACCGCTATCTCTGTAAACATGGAAATACCTACACCGCTATCAGTATAAACCTGGAAATATCTACACCGCCATCTCTATCAAAATGGAAATATCTACACCGCCATCTGTATAAACATGGAAATATCTACACCGCTATCTTTATATAGATGGAAATAACTCGACCGCTATCTGTATAAACATGGAAATATCTACACTGCTATCTGTATAAACATGGAAATATCTACACGGCTATCTGTATGAACCTGGAAATATCTACACCGCTATCTGTATTAACATGGAAATATCTACATCGCTATCTGTATAAACATGGAAATATCTACACCGCTCTATGTATAAACATGGAAATATCTACATCGGTATCTGAATTAACAGGGAATATCTCCACTCCTATCTGTATAAACATGGAAATATCTACACCGCTATCTGTATAAACATGGAAATATCTACAAAGCTATCTGTATAAACATGGATATATCTACAACGCTATCTGTTTAAACCTGGAAATATCTACTCAACTATCTGTGTAAACTTGGAAATACCAACACAGCTATCTGTGTAAAGATGGAAATATCTACACCTCAATCAGTACAAAGATTTAAATATCTGCACCGCTATCTCTGTAAACATGGAAATATCTACACCACCATCTGTATAAACATGGTAATATCTACACCGCCATCTGTGTAAACTTGGAAATATCTACACTGCCATCTGTATAAACATGGAAATATCTACAAAGCGATCTCTATGAACATGGAAATGTCTACATCGCTATCTGTAAAAACATGGAAATAGCCACATTGATATCTGTATAAACATGGAAGTATCTACACCGCTATGTGTATAAACATGGAAATATCTACAACGCTATCTGTGTAAACAGGGAAATATCTACACAGCTATCTGTGTAAACTTGGAAATACCTACAGAGCTATCTGTGTAAAGATGGAAATGTCTACACTGCAATCAGTACAAAGTTGGAAATATCTACATCGCTATCACTGTAAACATGGAAATATCTATACCGCTGTCTGTATAATCATGGAAATATCTACACCGCCATCTGTATAAACGTGGAAATGTCCACACTGCCATCTGTATAAACATGGAAATATCTACACAGCCATCTCTATAAACATGGAAAAGTCTACATCGCTATCTGTATAAACATGGAAATAGCCACACTGCTATCTGTAAAAACATGGAAATATCTACACCGCCATCTGTAAAAACATGGAAATATCTACACTGCCATCTTTATGCACATGGATATATCTACACAGCCATCTGTATAAACATGGAAATAAATACACCGCTATCTGCATAAACATGGAAATATCTACACCGCTCTCTGTATAAACATGGAAATATCTACATCGCTATCTGTTTAAACATGGAAATATCTACACCGCTATCTGTATAAACATGGAAATAAGTCCACGGCTATCTGTATAAACCTGGAAATATCTACAAAGCTATCTGTATAAACATGGATATGTCTACAACGCTATATGTGTAAACCTGGAAATATCTACGCAGCTATCTGTGTAAACTTGGAAATACCTACACTGCTGTCTGTGTAAAGATGGATATATCTGCACCGCAATCTGTACAAAGATGGAAATACATACACCGCTATATGTATAAACAAGGAAATATCTACACCGCCATCTTTATAAACATGGAAATATCTCCACCGCCATCTGTATAAACATGGAAATACCTACACCGCTATCTGTATAAACATGGAAATAAGTCCATGGCTATCTGTATAAACATGGAAATATCTACATCGCTATCTGTATAAACATGGAAATATCTACACCGCCATATGTATACACATGCAAATATCTACACAGCCATCTGTATAAACTTGGAAATAACTACACAACCATCTTTATAAACATGGAAATATCTACATTGCCATCTGTATACACGTGGAAATATCTACACAGCCATCTGTATAAGCATGGAAATATCTACACCGCTATCTGCAAAACATGGAAATACCTACAACGCTCTCTGTATAAACAGGGAATTAACTACATCGCTATCTGTATAAACAGGGAATATCTCCACTGCTATCTGTATTAACATGGAAATATCTACACCGCTATCTGTATAAACATGGAAATATCTACGCAGCTATCTGTGTAAACTTGGAAATACCTACACTGCTGTCTGTGTAAAGATGGATATATCTGCACCGCAATCTGTACAAAGATGGAAATACATACACCGCTATATGTATAAACAAGGAAATATCTACACCGCCATCTTTATAAACATGGAAATATCTCCACCGCCATCTGTATAAACATGGAAATACCTACACCGCTATCTGTATAAACATGGAAATAAGTCCATGGCTATCTGTATAAACATGGAAATATCTACATCGCTATCTGTATAAACATGGAAATATCTACACCGCCATATGTATACACATGCAAATATCTACACAGCCATCTGTATAAACTTGGAAATAACTACACAACCATCTTTATAAACATGGAAATATCTACATTGCCATCTGTATACACGTGGAAATATCTACACAGCCATCTGTATAAGCATGGAAATATCTACACCGCTATCTGCAAAACATGGAAATACCTACAACGCTCTCTGTATAAACAGGGAATTAACTACATCGCTATCTGTATAAACAGGGAATATCTCCACTGCTATCTGTATTAACATGGAAATATCTACACCGCTATCTGTATAAACATGGAAATATCTACCCAGCTATCTGTGTAAACTTGGAAATACCTACACAGCTATCTGTGTAAAGATGGAAATGTCTTCACCGCAATCTGTACAAAGATGGAAGTATCTACACCGCTATCTCTGTAAACATGGAAATATCTACACCGCTATCTGTATAAACATGGAAACATCTACACCGCTGTCTGTATAAACTTGGAAATATCTACACCCGTATCTGTATAAACTTCGAAATATCTCCACCGCCATCTGTGTAAACATGGAAATATCTCCACCGCTATCTTTATAAAGATGGAAATAACTTCACTGCTATCTGTATAAACATGGAAATATCTACACCGCTATCTGTATAAACATGGAAATATCTACACAGCTATCTGTGTAAAGTTGGATATATCTACACAGCTGTCTGTGTATAGATGGCAGTAACTACACCGCAATCTGTGCAAAGATGGAAGCATCTACACCGCTATCTCTGTAAACATGGAAATACCTACACCGCTATCAGTATAAACCTGGAAATATCTACACCGCCATCTCTATCAAAATGGAAATATCTACACCGCCATCTGTATAAACATGGAAATATCTACACCGCTATCTTTATATAGATGGAAATAACTCGACCGCTATCTGTATAAACATGGAAATATCTACACTGCTATCTGTATAAACATGGAAATATCTACACGGCTATCTGTATGAACCTGGAAATATCTACACCGCTATCTGTATTAACATGGAAATATCTACATCGCTATCTGTATAAACATGGAAATATCTACACCGCTCTATGTATAAACATGGAAATATCTACATCGGTATCTGAATTAACAGGGAATATCTCCACTCCTATCTGTATAAACATGGAAATATCTACACCGCTATCTGTATAAACATGGAAATATCTACAAAGCTATCTGTATAAACATGGATATATCTACAACGCTATCTGTTTAAACCTGGAAATATCTACTCAACTATCTGTGTAAACTTGGAAATACCAACACAGCTATCTGTGTAAAGATGGAAATATCTACACCTCAATCAGTACAAAGATTTAAATATCTGCACCGCTATCTCTGTAAACATGGAAATATCTACACCACCATCTGTATAAACATGGTAATATCTACACCGCCATCTGTGTAAACTTGGAAATATCTACACTGCCATCTGTATAAACATGGAAATATCTACAAAGCGATCTCTATGAACATGGAAATGTCTACATCGCTATCTGTAAAAACATGGAAATAGCCACATTGATATCTGTATAAACATGGAAGTATCTACACCGCTATGTGTATAAACATGGAAATATCTACAATGCAATCTCTGTAAACATGGAAATATCTACACAGCTATCTGTGTAAAGTTGGAAATATCTACAACGCTGTCTGTGTAAAGATGGCAATATCTACACCGCAATCGGTGCAATGACGGAAGCATCTACACCGCTATCTCTGTAAACATGGAAATACCCACACCGCTATCTGTATAAACCTGGAAATATCTACACCGCTATCTGTATTAACATGGAAATATCTACATCGCTATCTGTATAAACACGGAAATATCTACAACGCTATCTGTACAAACATGGAAATATAAACACCGCCATCTGCATAAACATGTAAATATCTACACAGCCATTTGTATAAACATGGAAATAACTACACCACCATCTTTATAAACATGGAAACATCTACATTGCCATGTGTATACACGTGGAAATATCTACACAGCCATCAGTATCAGCATGGAAATATCTACACCGCTATCTGTATAAACATGGAAATATCTACACCGCTCTATGTATAAACATGGAAATATCTACATCGCTATCTGAATAAACAGGGAATATCTCCACTGCTATCTGTATAAACATGGAAATATCTACACTGCTAACTGTATAAACATGGAAATACCTACACCGCCATCTGTATAAACATGGAAATATCTACACTGCCATCTTTATAAACATGGAAATATCTACACAGCCATCTCTATAAACATGGAAATGTCTACATCTCTATCTGTATAAACATGGAAATAGCCACACTGCTATCTGTATAAACATGGAAATAGCTACACAGCCATCTGTAAAAACATGGAAATATCTACACTGCCATCTTTATGCACATGGAAATATCTACACAGCCATCTGTATAAACATGGAAATAAATACACCGCTATCTCTCTACACATGGAAATACCTACACCGCTTTCAGTATAAACAAGGAAACATCTACACTGCTGTCTGTATAAACACGGAAATATCTACACCCGTATCTGTATAAACTTCGAAATATCTCCACCGACATCTGTGTAAACATGGAAATATCTCCTCCGCTTTCTTTATAAACATGGAAATAACTTCACTGATACCTGTATAAACATGGAAATATCTACACCGCTATCTGTATAAACATGGAAATGTCTACACCGCAATCTGTACAAAGATGGAAATATCTACACCGCTATATGTATAAACAAGGAAATATCAACACCGCCATCTGTATAAACATGGAAATATCTACACCGCCATCTGTATAAACAGGGAAACACCTACACCGCTATTTGTATAAATATGGAAATATCTAAACCGCTATCTCTATAAACTTGGAAATACCTACAACGCTATCTCTATAAAGATGGAATTATCTACATCGCAATGTCTTTAAACATGGAAATAACAACACCGCCATCTCTATAAACATGAAAATATCTACACCGCCATCTCCAGAATCATGGAACTATCTACACCGCCATCTGTATAAACATGGAAATATCTACACTGCTATCTGTATAAACATGGAAATATCTACACAGCTATCTGTATAAACATGGAAATATCTACAATGCAATCTCTGTAAACATGGAAATATCCACACAGCTATCTGTGTAAAGTTGGAAATATCTACACCGCTGTCTGTGTATACATGGCAATAACTACACCGCAATGTGTGCATAGATGGAAGCATCTACAACGCTATCTCTGTAAACATGGAAATACCTTCACCGCTATCTGTGTAAACCTGGAAATATCTAAACCGCCATCTCTATCAAAATGGAAATATCTACACCGCCATCTGTATAATCATGGAAATATCTACACCGCCATCTGTATAATCTTGGAAGTATCTACACCGCTATCTGTATAAACATGGAAATATCTACACCGCTATCTTTATAAACATGGAAATAAGTCCACGGCTATCTGTATAAACATGGAAATATCTACAAAGCTATCTGTATATACATGGATATGTCTACAACGCTATCTGTGTAAACCTGGAAATATCTACGCAGCTATCTGTGTAAACTTGGTAATACCTACACAGCTGTCTGTGTAAAGATGGAAATATCTACACCGCAATCTGTACAAAGATGGAAATATCTACACCGCTATATGTATAAACAAGGAAATATCTACAAGGCCATCTGTATAAACATGGAAATATCTACACCGCCATCTGTATAAACATGGAAATACATACACCGCTATCTGTATAAATATGGAAATATCTAAACCTCTATCTGTATAAACTTGGAAATACCTACAACGCTATCTCTATAAACATGGAAATATCTACACCGCAATGTCTTTATACATGGAAATATCAACACCGACATCTCTATAAACATGAAAATATCTACACCGCCATCTCCAGAAACATGGAACTATCTACAACGCCATCTATATAAACATGGAAATATCTACACCGCTACCTGTATAAACATGGAAATATCTACACCGCTATCTGTATAAACATGGAAATATCTACACCACTATCTGTATAAACATGGAAGTATCTACACCGGTATCTGTATAAACATGGAAATATCTACAATGCAATCTCTGTAAACATGGAAATATCTGCACAGCTATCTGTGTAAAGTTGGAAATATCTACACCGCTGTCTGTGTATAGATGCCAATATCTACACCGCAATCTGTGCATAGATGAAAGCATCTACACCGCTATCTCTGTAAACATGGAAATAACTTCACTGCTATCTGTATAAACCTGGAAATATCTACACCACCATCTCTATCAAAACGGAAATATCTACACCGCCATCAGTATAATCATGGAAATATCTACACCGCCATCTGTATAAACATGGAAATATCTACACCGCTATCTTTATTATCATGGAAATAAGTCCACCGCTATCTGTATAAACATGGAAATATCTACACCGCTATCTTTATAAACATGGAAATAAGTCCACGGCTATCTGTATAAACATGGAAATATCTACAAACTATCTGTATAAACATGGATATGTCTACAACGCTATCAGTGTAAACCTGGAAATATCTACGCAGCTATCTGTGTAAACTTGGTAATACCTACACAGCTGTCTGTGTAAAGATGGAAATATCTACACCGCAATCTGTACAAAGATGGAAATATCTACACCGCTATATGTATAAACAAGGAAATATCTACACCGCCATCTGTATAAACATGGAATTATCTGCACTGCCATCAGTATAAACATGGAAATACCTACACCGCTATCTGTATAAATAAGGAAATATCTAAACCTCTATCTGTATAAACTTGGAAATACCTACAACGCTATCTCTATAAACATGGAAATATCTACACCGCAATGTTTTTAAACATGGAAATATCAACACCGACATCTCTATAAACATGAAAATATCTACACCGCCATCTCCAGAAACATGGAACTATCTACAACGCCATCTATATAAACATGGAAATATCTACACCGCTACCTGTATAAACATGGAAATATCTACATCGCTATCTGTACAAACAGGGAATATCTCCACTGCTACCTGTATTAACATGGAAATACCTACACCGCTATCTATATAAACATGGAAATATCTACACAGCTATCTGTTAAACTTGGAAATACCTACACAGATATCTGTGTTAAGATGGAAATGTCTCCACCGCAATCTGTACAAAGATGGAAGTATCTACACCGCTATCTCTGAAAACATGGAAATATCTACACCGCTATCTGTATAAACATGGAAATATCTACACCGCCATCTGTATAAAGATGGAAATATCTACACTGCCATCTGTATAAACATGGAAATATCTACACAGCCATCTCTATAAACATGGAAATGTCTACATCCCTATCTGTATAAACATGGAAATAGCCACACTGCTATCTGTATAAACATGGAAATATCTACACAGCCATCTGTAAAAACATGGAAATATCTACACTGCCATCTTTATGCACATGGAAATATCTACACAGCCGTCTGTATAAACATGGAAATAAATACACCGCTATCTCTCTAAACATGGAAATACCTACACCGTTTTCAGTATAAACATGGAAATATCTACACCGCTGACTGTATAAACACGGAAATATCTACACCCGTATCTGTATAAACTTCGAAATATCTCCACCGCCATCTGTATAAATATGGAAATATCTCCCCCGCTATCTTTATAAACATGGAAATAACTTCACTGCTATCTGTATAAACATGGAAATATCTACACCGCTATCTGTATAAACTTGGAAATAACTACACCGCTATCTGTATAAACATGGAAATATCTACACCGCTATCTGTATAAACATGGAAATATCTACACCGCTATCTTTATAAACATGGAAATAAGTCCACGGCTATCTGTATAAACATGGAAATATCTACAAACTATCTGTATAAACATGGATATGTCTACAACGCTATCTGTGTAAACCTGGAAATATCTACGCAGCTATCTGTGTAAACTTGGTAATACCTACACAGCTGTCTGTGTAAAGATGGAAATATCTACACCGCAATCTGTACAAAGATGGAAATATCTACACCGCTATATGTATAAAGAAGGAAATACCTACACCGCCATCTGTATAAACATGGAAATATCTACACTGCCATCAGTATAAACATGGAAATAACTACACCGCTATCTGTATAAATATGGAAATATCTAAACCTCTATCTGTATAAACTTGGAAATACCTACAACGCTATCTCTATAAACATGGAAATATCTACAACGCAATGTCTTTAAACATGGAAATATCAACACCGACATCTCTATAAACATGAAAATATCTACACCGCCATCTCCAGAAACATGGAACTATCTACAACGCCATCTATATAAACATGGAAATATCTACACCGCTACCTGTATAAACATGGAAATATCTACACCGCTATCTGTATAAACATGGAAGTATCTACACCGCTATCTGTATAAACATGGAAATATCTACAATGCAATCTCTGTAAACATGGAAATATCTACAAAGCTATCTGTGTAAAGTTGGAAATATCTACACCGCTGTCTCTGTATAGATGGCAATATCTAAACCGCTATCTGTGCATAGATGGAAGCATCTACACCGCTATCTCTGTAAACATGGAAATAACTTCACCGCTATCTGTATAAACCTGGAAATATCTACACCGCCATCTCTATCAAAATGGAAATATCTACACCGCCATCTGTATAAACATGGAAATATCTACACCGCCATCTGTATAAACATGGAAATATCTACACCGCTATCTTTGTTAACTTGGAAATAAGTCCACCACTATCTGTATAAACCTGGAAATATCTACACCGGTATCTTTATAAACATGGAAATAAGTCCACGGCTATCTGTATAAACATGGAAATATCTACACCGCTATCTGTATAAACATGGAAATATCCACACCGCCATATGTATAAACTTGCAAATATCTACGCAGCCATCTGTATAAATATGGAAATAACTACACCACCATCTTTATAAACATGGAAATATCTACATGGCCATCTGTATACACGTGGAAATATCTACACAGCCATCTATATAAGCATAGAAATATCTACACCGCTATCTGCAAAAACATGGAAGTATCTACAACGCTCTCTGTATAAACATGGAATTATCTACATCGCTATCTGTACAAACAGGGAATATCTCCACTGCTATCTGTATTAACATGGAAATACCTACACTGCTATCTGTATAAACATGGAAATATCTACACAGCTATCTGTGTAAACTTGGAAATACCTACACAGCTATCTGTGTTAAGATGGAAATGTCTTCACCGCAATCTGTACAAAGATGGAAGTATCTAAACCGCTATCTCTGAAAACATGGAAATATCTACACCGCTATCTGTATAAACATGGAAATATCTACACAGCCATCTGTATAAACATGGAAATATCTACACTGCCATGTGTATAAACATGGAAATATCTACACAGCCATCTCTATAAACATGGAAATGTCTACATCCCTATCTGTATAAACATGGAAATAGCCACACTGCTATCTGTATAAACATGGAAATATATACACAGACATCCGTAAAAACATGGAAATAACTACACTGCCATCTTTATGCACATGGAAATATCTACACAGCCATCTGTATAAACATGGAAATACCTACACCGTTTTCAGTATAAACATGGAAATATCTACACCGCTGACTGTATAAACACGGAAATATCTACACCCGTATCTGTATAAACTTCGAAATATCTCCACCGCCGTCTGTAGAAACATGGAAATATCTCCACCGCTATCTTTATAAACATGGAAATAACTTCACTGCTATCTGTATAAACATGGAAATATCTACACCGCTATCTGTATAAACTTGGAAATAACTACACCGCTATCTGTATAAACTTGGAAATATCTACACTGCTATCTGTATAAACATGGAAGTATCTACACCGCCATCTGTATAAACATGGAAATATCTACACCGCCATCTGTATAAACATGGAAATATCTACACCGCTATTTTATAAAGATGGAAATAACTCCACCGCTATCTGCATAAACCTGGAAATATCTACACCGCTATCTGTATAAAAATGGAAATATCTACACGGCTATCTCTATAAACATGGAAATATCTACACCGCTATCTGTATAAACATGGAAATATCTACACCGCCATCTGTATAAACATGGAAATATCTCCACCACCATCTGTATAAACATGGAAATACCCACACCGCTATCTGTATAAATATGGAAATATCTAAACCGCTATCTGTATAAACTTGGAAATACCTACAACGCTATCTCTATAAACATGGAAATATCTACACCGCAATGTCTTTAAACATGGAAATATCAACCCTGACATCTCTATAAACATGAAAATATCTTCACCGCTATCTCCAGAAACATGGAACTATCTACACCGCCATCTGTATAAACATGGAAATATCTACAACGCTATCTATATAAACATGGAAATATCTACACTGCTATCTGTATAAACATGGAAATATCTACACTGCTATCTCTATAAACATGGAAATATCTACACCGCTATCTGTATACACATGGAAATATCTACAATGCAATCTCTGTAAACATGGAAATATCTACACAGCTATCTGTGTAAAGTTGGAAATATCTACACCGCTGTCTGTGTATACATGGCAATATCTACACCGCAATCTGTGCATAGATGGAAGCATCTACACCGCTATCTCTATAAACATGGAAATACCTTCACCGCTATCTGTATAAACCTGGAAATATCTACACCGCCATCTCTATCAAAATGGAAATATCTACACCGCCATCTGTATAATCATGGAAATATCTACACCGCCATCTGTATAATCATGGAAATATCTACACCGCTATCTGTATAAACATGGAAATATCTACACCGCTATCTTTATAAACATGGAAATAAGTCCACGGCTATCTGTATAAACATGGAAATATCTACAAAGCTATCTGTATAAACATGGATATGTCTACAACGCTATCTGTGTAAACCTGGAAATATCTACGCAGCTATCTGTGTAAACTTGGTAATACCTACACAGCTGTCTGTGTAAAGATGGAAATATCTACACCGCAATCTGTACAAAGATGGAAATATCTACACCGCTATATGTATAAACAAGGAAATATCTACACCGCCATCTGTATAAACATGAAAATATCTCCACCGCCATCTCTATAAACATGGAAATACCTACACCGCTATCTGTATAAATATGGAAATATCTAAACCGCTGTCTGTATAAACTTGGAAATACCTACAACGCTATCTCTATAAACATGGAAATATCTACACCGCAATGACTTTAAACATGGAAATACCAACACCGACATCTCTATAAACATGAAAATATCTACACTGCTATCTCCAGAAACATGGAACTATCTACACCGCCATCTGTATAAACATGGAAATATCTACACCGCTATCTGTATAAACATGGAAATATCTACACCGCTATCTGTATAAACATGGAAATATCTACACTGCTATCTGTATAAACATGGAAGTATCTACACCGCTATCTGTATAAACATGGAAATATCTACAATGCAATCTCTGTAAACATGGAAATATCTACACAGCTATCTGTGTAAAGTTGGAAATATCTACACCGCTGTCTGTGTATAGATGGCAATATCTACACCGCAATCTGTGCATAGATGGAAGCATCTACACCGCTATCTCTGTAAACATGGAAATACCTACACCGCTATCTGTATAAACCTGGAAATATCCACACCGCCATCTCTATCAAAAGGGAAATATCTACACCGCCATCTGTATAAACATGGAAATATCTACACCTCCATCTGTATAAACTTGGAAATATCTACAGCGCTATCTTTGTGAACATGGAAATAAGTCCACCACTATTTGTATAAACATGGAAATATCTACACCGCTATCTTTATAAACATGGAAATAAGTCCACGGCTATCTGTATGAACATGGAAATATCTACAACGCTGTCTGTATAAACATGGAAATATCTACACCGCCATATGTATAAACATGCAAATATCTACACAGCCACCTGTATAAACATGGAAATAACTACATCACCATCTTTATAAACATGGAAATATCTACATTGCCATCTGTATACACGTGGAAATATCTACACAGCCATCTGTATAAGCATGGAAATATCTACACTGCTATCTGCATAAACATGGAAATATCTGCAACGCTCTCTGTATAAACATGGAATTATCTACATCGCTATCTGTACAAACAGGGAATATCTCTACTGCTATCTGTATTAACATGGAAATACCTTCACCGCTATCTTTATAAACATGGAAATATCTACACATTTATCTGTTTAAACTTGGAAATACCTACACAGCTATCTGTGTAAAGATGGAAATGTCTTCACCGCAATCTGTACAAAGATGGAAGTATCTAAACCACTGTCTCTGTAAACATGGAAATATCTACACCGCTATCTGTATAAACTTAGAAATATCTACACCGCCATCTGTATAAACATGGAAATATCTACACTGCCATCTGTATAAACATGGAAATATCTACACAGCCATCTCTATAAACATGGAAACGTCTGCATCCCTATCAGTATAAACATGGAAATAGCCACACTGCTATCTGTATAAACATGGAAATATCTACACAGCCATCTGTAAAAACATGGAAATATCTACGCTGCCATCTTTATGCACATGGAAATATCTACACAGCCATCTGTATAAACATGCAAATAAATACACCGCTATCTCTCTAAACATGGAAATATCTACACCGTTTTCAGTATAAACATGGAAATATCTACACCGCTGTCTGTATAAACACGGAAATATCTACACCCGTATCTGTATAAACTTCGAAATATCTCCACCGCCATCTGTATAAACATGGAAATATCTCCACCGCTATCTTTATAAACATGGAAATAACTTCAATGCTATCTGTATAAACATGGAAATAACTACACCTCTATCTGTATAAACATCTAAATATCTACATGGCTATCTCTGTAAACATGGAAATATCTACACCGCCATCTGTTTAAACATGGAAATACCTACACCGTCACCTTTATTAACATGGGAATACCTACAAAGACATCTGTATAAACATGGAAATATCTACACGGCTATCTGTATAAACATGGAAATATCTACACCGCTATCTGTATAAATATTGAAATATCTACACCGCTATCTCTATAAACATGGAAATGCCTACACCTCTATCTGTATAAACATCTAAATATCTACATGGCTATCTCTGTAAACATGGAAATATCTACACCGCCATCTGTTTAAACATGGAAATACCTACACAGTCATCAGTATAAAGATGGAATTATCTACACCACTATCTGTATAAACATGGAAATATCTACACAGCCATCTGTATAAACATGGAAATATCAACACTGCTATCTGTATAAACATGGAAAAGTCTACAAAGATATCTCTATAAACATGGAAATACCTACACTGCTAT
Source organism: Pan paniscus (assembly GCF_029289425.2). NCBI lineage: Eukaryota > Metazoa > Chordata > Mammalia > Primates > Hominidae > Pan > Pan paniscus. The sequence goes on from NC_073256.2 coordinate 3,040,532, forward strand.
CTGTATAAACATGGAAATAGCCACACCACTATCTGTATAAACATGGAATTATCTACACCGCCATCTATAAAAACATGAAGATATCTACAGAGTCATCTGTATAAACATGGAAATATCTACACCTCCATGTGTATAAACATGGAAATATCTACAATGCCATCTGTAAAAACATGGAAATATCTACACAGTCATCTGTATAAACATGGAAATATATACACGGCTATCTATATAAACATGGAAATACCTACACCGCAATCTGTATAAACATGGAAATATCGACACCGCTATCTGTATATACATGGAAATATCTACACCGCTATCTGTATAAATATGGAAATATGTACACGGCTCTCTCTATATGCATGGAATTGTCTACACCGCTATCTGTTTAAAAATGGAATTATCTACACAACTATCTATATAAACATGGAAATATCTCCACCGCTATCTGTATAAACCTGGAAATATCTACAACGCTATCTGTGTAAACATGGAAATATCTAAACAGCTATCTGTGTAAACATGGCAATATCTACACCGCTATCCCTGTAAAGATGGAAATATCTACACCGCAATATGAGCAAAGATGGAAATATCTACAACGCTATCTCTATAAACATGGAATTCTATGCACCGCTCTCTGTACAAACATGGAAATACCTACACCGCTATCTGTATAAAAATGGAAATATCTACACCGCCATCTGTATAAACATGGAAATATCTCCAACGCTATCTGTATAAACACAGAAATAACTGCACTGCTATCTGCATAAACATGGAAATATCTACATGGCTATCTCCATAAATATGGAAATATCTACACCGCCATATGTATAAACATGGAAATACCTACACAGTCATCTTTATAAACATGGAAAAATCTACACTACTATCTGTATAAACATGGAAATATCTACACTGCCATCTGTATAAACATGGAAATATCTACACAGCCATCTGTATAAACATGGAAATATCTACAATGCCATCTGTATAAACATGGAAATTTCTACACAGCCATCTGTATAAACATGGAAATATCTACACAGCCATCTCAATAAACATGGAAATATCTACACTGCTATCTGTATAAACATGGAAATATCTACACAGCCATCTGTATAAACATGGAAATATCTACACCTCCATGTGTATAAACATGGAAATATCTACACTGCCATCTGTATAAACATGGAAATATCTACACAGCCATCTGTATGAACATGGAAATATCTACACCTCCATGTGTATAAACATGGAAATATCTACACTTCCATGTGTATAAACATGGAAATATCTACACTGCCATCTGTATAAACATGGAAATATCTACACAGCCATCTGTATAAACATGGAAATATCTACAATGCCATCTCTATAAACATGGAAATTTCTACACAGCCATCTGTATAAACATGGAAATATCTACACAGCCATCTCAATAAACATGGAAATATCTACACTGCTATCTGTATAAACATGGAAATATCTACACAGCCATCTGTATAAACATGGAAATATCTACACCTCCATGTGTATAAACATGGAAATATCTACAGTGCCATCTGTATAAACATGGAAATATCTACACAGCCATCTGTGTAAACATGGAAATATCTACACTGTTATCTCCATAAACATGGAAATACCTACACCGCAATCTGTATAAACATGGAAATGTCTACACCACTATCTGTAAAACATGGAAGTATCTACACCGCTATCTGTAAAAATATGGAAATATCTACACCGCCATCTCTATAAACAGGGAAATATTTACACCGCTAGCTGTATAAACGTGGAAATATCTACTTGGCTATCTCTAGAAACATGGAAATATCTACACTGAAATCTGTATAAACCTGGAAATACCTACAAAGTCACTTGCATAAACATGGAAATATCTACACCACTATCTGTATAAACTTTGAAATATCTACACCGCTATCTGTATAAACATGGAAATATCTACACGGCTATCTGTATAAACATGGAAATACCTACACCGCTATCTATATAAACATGGAATTATCTACACCGCTATCTCTACAAAGAGAGAAATATCTAAAACGCCATCTCTATAAACATTGAAATATCTACACCGCCATAAGCATAAACATGGAAATAACTACACCGCCGTCTGTATAAACATGGAAATATCTACACCGCCATCTCTATAAACATAGAAACATCTACACTGTCATCTGTTGAAAGATGGAAATACCTACACCGAGATCTGCATAAACATGGAAATATCTACACCTCTACC